>NW_016827667.1:458993-490702 GCF_001698545.2 Rhinopithecus bieti
TTTTTTTTGAGATGGAGTCTGGCTCTGTTGCCCAGGCTGGAGTGCAGTGGTGCAATCTCGGCTCACTGCAAGCTCCCTCTCCCGGGTTCACGCCATTCTCCAGCCTCAGCCTCCCGTGAAGCTGGGACTACAGGCGCCCGCCACCACGCCTGGCTAATTTTTTTTTGTATTTTTAGTAGAGACGGGGTTTCACCGTGTTTGCCAAGATGTTCTCGATCTCCTGACCTCGTGATTTGCCTGCCTCGGCCTCCCAAAGTGCTGGGATTACAGGCGTGAGCCACCACGCCCGGCTAGAACATTTCTAATACCCCAAAAGGAAACCCTGTACCTACTGGCAGAAACTCTTGATTTCCCCTAAGTCCCTCAGCCCTAGATAACCACTAATTACCTTTCTGTGGTAATGTGATCTGTGTCTGGCTTCTTTCATTTACATAATGTTTATTTTGTTTTGTTTTTTTAAAATGGAGTCCCACTCTGTCGCCCAGCCTGGAGTGCAGTGGTGCAATCATGGCTCACTGCAGCCTTAACCTCCTCCCACCTCAACTGATCCTCCCATCTCAGCCTCCCGAGTAGCTAGGACTATAAGGCTGAGCTTTAAGGGACTAGGGAGGGCCCCTACATCGCTCCTCCTGATCATTGGTGGGCTCCACCCCTTTGCAGCTTGTGCTCGGCCCCTAAGGATTCTCGCTACTCTCTGTGGCCTTTACCTGAAGCTCACTCCGGACTAGCAGGCAGAGGAGGAAGGAGAGGCAAAACCTACCTCCTCCTGGTAGCCAGCCAAGCAGCCACTGTGGCTTACCTTGCAGGAGGTGGGCCCCACTATGGTGGGCGATGAACAGTCGGATCCAGAGCTGATGCAGCATCTGGGGGCTTCAAAGAGAAGTGTCTTGGGAAACAACTTGTAAGTAGCAGCCTCCCTCAGTATCCTCTCCCTGCCAGCCCCTATACCCGCCTCTGCTCCCTTTACACAACCTCCAAGCCCAGGGACAGGGCCCAGCATCAGAGCCCCCTGCCTGCATCCTAGGGCTCTGTTCTCTGGAGGAGCTGGTCCCATCTGTAGCCTCTCCAACATTCCCCCTCTCCTCCATGAGGCTTGCTCTGAAAGCTTTCCACATCCTTACTGGAAGCGCAGAAAACCCCCTCTCCTCCATGAGGCTTGCTCTGAAAGCTTTCCACATCCTTACTGGAAGCGCAGAAAACTGTTCCCTGGGTCTAGGACTCCACTAGCGGACTGTTGCTTGCCCTGCCCTCTCCTCTCTAAGCTGGATGCCATCAAGCCCAGACAGGCACAGAGAGAAAGGTTTTTGTAGTGAGGATCTGGCTGAGTCACAAAGCTAAGTCCTAGAAGCAGGGAGCCTGGGTCCTACCTCCAGGGTGGCTGCTGCCTGGGGACCTGCCCATTTCCCTCGGCATCCTTCCTAATGCCTCCATGTCTAAACTGTGACCACTGCTTCCATTCTTCCTCTCACCCCTGGAGGCAGAACCCAGGCTACACAGGCTCTCTGAAAAGAGTTGCTGGAGTGAGTCCCAGTTCAAAGAGGGGAAAGAGAAGGAGGGCTGATCCCAGCCCCTGGGTCAAGGCTGGGGGAAAGAAGCCAGCCCCTTCCCTTTGCCATGAGGCACCTGCCTCTCCATGCCCAGCTTGGGGCTTGACGCCTTTGTCTGCTTCATGGTCCTTCGGCATCAATTAAACCTGAAAGGACCACCAGCATTCTCCATGCTAGGGAGCGGCACACAGAGCCGGGCGTTACTGGATCTCAGCCTTGGTGCTTCAGCACTGCAGGACAGCCAGGGCAGTGAGGGCCTGGAGGCTTATTTTGTTTTGCTTTTTTGAAATGGAGTCTCACTCTGTCGCCCAGGCTGGAGTGCGGTGGTGCAATCATGGCTCACTGCAGCCTCAACCTCCTCCCACTTGGAGGCCTGGGTGGGGAGCAAGCCCAGGGAGGGGAGGCAGCAGGGCTGCGGTCAGACTAACACGGTCTACCATCTGGGACGCTGGGGAACCTGCTTAACCCCTCTGTTTTTTCATGTATCAATGGCCACAACAGCGGCACCTTCACTAGCTTGTTGGGAATAAATGAGATAGCTCGTGAAGTACTTAGATGGGGAGGAGGCAGGGGGCATGCACTTACCCCAGCGCCCAGCAAGCAGCCAGTAAGTGTGAGTCACTACAAGAGTGGCCAGGCTGCCTGCCGCAGACACTAGCTTTGGACCAGGAGCTTGCTGTGTGCCCCTCCTCACCCCACCCATTCTGTCTCTTTGCAGTTATGAATACTACGTCAATGACCCTCCCCGCATAGTCCTGGACAAGCTGGAACGCAGGGGCTTCCGTGTGCTGAGCATGACGGGGGTGGGTCAGACGCTGGTGTGGTGCCTGCACAAGGAGTGACCTTCTCACGTTGATTTGCAGCCGGGGCGCCCCTGTGGAGGGGCTGCTGTGGGTGAACTCCAGGCTCCTGCCTCCCTGACCACCTTGCCCCTCTCTTCCCAAATCGTCACCACTATGGGCCCAGCCCCAACAGGCAATGAATGGCCTTCTCTGAAACCTTGCCTCAAGCAGTGGGAGAGGGCAGTGCCCGGTGCTCCCAGCTGCCCTCCTGCTTCGGGCCTGGGCCAAGGGCCTTGGGCAGGCCATGTTCCTCGGGCAGCTGCCCCGGGCCGGAGCTGGGCACCCCGGGGCCCTGGCGCGTGGCTCCTGCATAGCTAGCCCAAGCCAATAAAGGGCTGATGAGTGGCTGCGCCTGTGCTCTGCTTGTGCACGGACTCTGGGACTCTCACCATGCAGAGCGTTTCCCTAGGGGTCTGCCCACTTCCTGGGAGGGGCGCCAGGCCTGGGTGGAGCCCTCTGCTGCAGAGCCCAGCACCCTATACCTATGCATGGAATAGAAGTAAAGTCTTAAAAAAAAAATTTATTGGTGAGGTTGAAGAAAAGGGCTGAGGGATGGGTGGCTGGAGCCAGGGCTACGTGGGCGGCCCCTCCTGGTCTTCCTGTTGCATCCGTGCGATCAGCTGTTGCCGCTCAGCCGCCTGGCGCATGCGCATCATGACGAGACTCTCATAGTCCCTCTCTGACAGTACTGAGCCCTGTTGGACACAGCAGGGATGGAGAAGGGTCAGGGACAGCAGGGCACAGCCCCACAGACTCCAGATTCCGAGGACGGTGCTGAGGCAGAGCTATGGTCTAAGAGTCTCAGAGGGAGGAAGGCAGAGGAAGGGAAGGAACCCGGAGCATCCTTCTGGAATCCTGGCTTACCTGTGTCCCCCAGAACAAGTCACCTTTGGCCTCCAGGCCGGCTTCTACCCAGCCAGCTCCCCCTCCCTTTCCCTAGGCCCCGTCAGCTCTGGTCCATCTGTTTCTCAGGAATCACCTGCGGGCCCTCTAGCTAGGCCTTTGTCCCCTTCATTTCCTCTGGGCCCTTTATCCTTCACCCCTTTCCCTCTACCCCATGGCTTCTGCCTCTTAGGTTCCCAAGGAAGGGAAGTTGTCTGAGGTGCAGGGATGCACCTGGCTCTGCTGGGCACTGACCCCGGCTCGGTCCATGCCCGGTGCCCTGTGGTCTGGCTCCTGCTGAGGATGCAGAAGGGAGCCCTACCCGAGACAGCCTGGAATGCCCCGCCCTCGAAGGGGAGAAGGCAAGCATGAGGCCGGCGTGCCTCTAAAACTGCACAGCAGGGCTCCTGGAGGGCAGGGCCCATGGCTCAAAGCTTTTATGAACTTGCCAGCACAGTGCAGGAGAGTAAGGAATGCTGTATTTACATAATCAAAAGAATAATAAACAACCGTCTGAATGGGCCAAGGCTGTAGGGTGGAGAAGCAGCTCTACAGTGGGGCCTAGGCTGCCAACCCACACCCTGATAAGGTCTGCAGTGGGAATTAAACCTTTTCCTTCCTCAGTGCCGCTTAGGCTGTGTGATGATCATGTGGTCCCAACAGCTTCTCAGAGAAGTGTGAAGCCCACCTGAGATGGCACAGAAGTGAGCTAGGCCAAGGATTGCAAGATGCGGTGGCCTGCCCATAGCAGAGAGCTGTGGGGCCCTGATCCGCGGTACCCCGCATGGGGACACTCTCACGGAACAAGGCAGGAGGAAAATGTGGTGGTCAGTGACCCGGGGAATAGGAAGGGAGCGGCTGGGATTGAGATGCCAGGCCCGGGCCAGCAGGTTTGGAGTAAGGGGTGTAGAGAAACAGTAAGTATTACTCAGCCTGGGTTCCCCTGCTCCTCCCGATAGCTGCGCCTCTCCCCTCTCCCCGGCTGCAGCAGTCCCAGCTAGGCTGGACTGTTCAGTGTGGCCCAGAGCACGGCTGACAATTCACAGCAGCCTCCCTGGCCCAGCTTCCCGCAAGAGAAGGAGGACCCTAGAGGAAGCTGGGTAGCCAGAGGGGAAGGGCTGGAGCACAGCCAGGTGCTGGCTGGCTCCGGCATGGCCCGGCCCTCAACTGCCACTCTCCTGGCAGGAGCCTACTAGGGTAAAACAAGGGAGGACAAGGAAATAGCAGCCAGGCTGATGGCAGGCCAAGAGAAGGCCATGTCTCCCGTCCCCAGGTTAATGCTGCTCTGCCAAGAAAACTTGGAGCCACCCTTGGCGGGCCCCCAGCCCAACCCTAGGCAGCAGAGCCCGCCCGTCATACACATGGGGCTGTTCCCCGTTAACACACCCTCTGCCTCCTTCCCTGATCCCGCAGGTTCTGCTCATGAGGGCCTGACAGCAGGGCTGAGTCACCCATACTAGCCACAGGTCTCTTCCTTCCCCAACAATCGTTCCACACGCCTGCCTTTCAATTAACTCCCACCCGCCCTGAACTCCTCCTACCCAGACACTGTGGGCCGGGAGCCAGGCGCACCTGCCGGGGCCCAGGGTGGTGGGGCTGTGATGAGAAAGGAAGCCGCGTGGTGACACATAAAGCAGGGCTGCCCCCACGAGTCCCCAGAGGAATTTTAAGCTCCCCATTGCCCTGGGGTGTTGGTCCCAGCTGCCCCATCCCTGCATGCGGATGCAGCAATTACCCAAGAGCATGAAACCTGGCTTCCCACCTGACTGAGTCAGCTGAGAACAAAAACACATCTCCACCGCCACAAACAGCCAAGCCACTCATCAGAGTCCGGGAGCCACTGGCAGAGAGGGCACGGCCCCACACTGCCCCAGAGACACACAGGAGCCAGGCAAACACCAGGGCGAGTGAGCTCGGGCCATCTACCGCCTGCCTGTGGAAGGAGCGCTCGCCAGCCTCACCTGGCCCGAGAAGGTCCATCTCTGCCTCCGCTGGGGCTGCCCTCATTCTGACTCCAGTAAGTGCTGCTTCTTCCACCTGGGGTTTTTTCCACTGCCCTATTCAGTAACCAGGCCACTCCTGTCCCTGTGGGAAACTCTTGCTGCCAGGAACTCCCAGCTGTGTGCTCTCCTGGACAAAAAAGTTCCTTCTTCCTGGGCCCTCCACTCACCATCCAAGATGTGGTCAAAGGTCTGTGCTGAGTGGAAACCCCAAGGCCTCTGCTCCTAGGGGAGCCTCCCCAGCTGCTGGCACTCACTGCCCCAGCAGGGACCACGTGCAACCTGGCTGCTCCTGAACACCTGTCTGCGGCTCCCCTGGGCCCCATGGAGACCTGGCGGAAAGGCTCCTTCCGCAACACCTCCTTCTTCAAGCGGCTGAGCCTGGGGCGGCCACGGCGGCTCCGGCGACAGGGCAGTCTGCTTAGCCAGGCCAGCACAGCGGGTGGGGACCACGAGGAGTACAGCAACCGAGAAGTCATCCGGGAGCTACGAGGGAGGCCAGATGGCCGGCGCCTGCCACTGTGGGGGGACGAGCAGCCCCGGGCCACCCTGCTGGCCCCACCCAAGCCCCCACGCCTCTACCGAGAGAGCTCAAGCTGCCCCAACATCCTGGAGCCCCCACCTGCCTACACAGCAGCCTACTCTGCCACCCTGCCATCGGCGCTCTCCCTGTCGAGCGCCCTCAACCAGCACTCAGAGAAGGGCCTTGTGGACACTCCCTGCTTCCAGAGGACACCTGCCCCAGACCTCAGTGATCCCTTCCTCTCCTTCAAAGTGGACCTGGGGATTTCACTTCTTGAGGAAGTTCTGCAGATGCTAAGGGAGCAGTTTCCCAGTGAGCCCAGCTTCTGAATGGGGTGAGGTGGGCAAAGCCGGGGTGACTGGAAGAGCCAGAGGCTGGGGATTAAGGAAAGGGCAGGGACAGGACTCCAGGCCCATCGTTGGAGGGTTCAGGCAGGCAGAGCTCCTCCATCCTGGGGGAGGATTCCAGGATAGGAATCCAGGGCTCTGCCTGCTCTCTGGGTCCTGAAGAGTCCTCCCAGGCACCCCAGAGTGGAGGGACAGAGGCAAGCTGAAAATGTTGAGGAGGGGGGGCCTTCCTGGCAGGACCCCTGAAGGAAGCTGGTTTGCTGGGAAAGGGAGGCTACGTGTGGCAACCACAGGAACCAGGTAGAGACTGGCAGAGCCAGAAGGTGGCATGGGGTCAGATCAGGGAGTGGGAGGACACAGATTGGGCAGAAGAGATGAGTGCCCTGTGCCAGCCTCTTTGGAAGCCAGTGTCAACAGAGAGAGGTCACAGGACAAGCCTGGGTAAAAGCAGTCCAACCCAGGCGGAAGAGGAAAGTGGGAAGGCCCAGGAAGAAAGGGGCGACAGGCCTGATCCTGTCTAATCTGGTGGTCACTCACTGCATGACACTGAATTGAAATTAAACAACAATTCAGTTCCTCACTTGCACCATTATTCCAGATTCCACATTCCAAACGGCTGGTGGCCACGCATGATTAATGGCTGCCACACTGGTTGGTGCAGAATGGACGCGAACATCGCTGCACAAAGTTCTACTGGACAGCGCTGGCTAGACCGTGGCCTGGAGCCACCAGCAAAGGGGAGACGCATACAGGGGCTGGCCACATAGGAAGAGATAGGTAGAGATAGAGTATAACTTAGGAAAAAGACTAAGGCACATCCTTAGCAGAAATGAGGATGTGGTTCAGTCTGCCAACATGGCTACCTGGAGCAATCCCTGGTGAAGGCGGGCAGCTCTAGAGAATGCCAGCCAAAGGCACGTGCACAGCTTACAAAGGGGTGCTTTGGGGAATTCCCAGAATTATCAGTGTGGGAGCCCTGGCAGATTTCCTTCCTTGAAGAGAGGAGAACTGGATCCAGGGATGGGCATTCAACGGCAAAGCGGCACAGCTGGTCTCCAGATCTGTCTCCCAGGATTAGAGAGTTCTGCCGCCTGAACCCTCCGACGATGTGCCTGCCAACCAGGCCAAGCCCGCTGGGTTGAAGCCACAGCACAGGCTGCACTATGGCCCCACCCCATGGCCTCACCAGAACACAGAAACCAGAGCCCAGTAGCACTAGCGGGGCCGTGTGTTGGTGGCCCCCAGGCCTCACTAAGAGTAGCAAAGGGGAGAGGAAGCTCTGACACTCACCATTTCTACAACCCAAATCGGCGGCCTCCCTCTTTCCTCTTGTGTATAGGTACCGAGCTGTGGCTACAGCAGAGAATGAATAAACTTCTAACACAATCTATGGAGTGTTATCTGGGGCTGTGAAATGCTGGGACTTGAATGACGTCTCTAAAGCAGGGCCCTGAGTCAGGCCCAGGCCAGTTTGTTTCCCTCCACCCAGAATCTGGGACATACTTGCAGAAAGCTGCTTTCCAGTCACCCCTGTCAAGTGGAGGGGCAGGCAGGGCAGCAGGCTGGCGTGGGTAAGGTAATGAGCAGCCTCCTGCCAGCCTGCCGAGGGGCTGTGGACACACCAGACAGGCCCTAGGCCACTGCAGAGAAGGGGAGAACCGGGTTGCTAGATCTTGCCCCCGAAGCAATCTGTTCAACCAAGGTGGGGACAGGTGTGGCCAGGAGCCCCAAAGCCCCAGCCTTTGTATCCAGGCCAAAAGACACCAGGGCCATGGTTGTGGGTCGGGGGTTACACACAAGCTGGAAGGTCTACGCTTCACCTCAGGCAGGGCACCCAGACTCTGGGCAGGCAGCACTCTGTGTCAGCAGGGTAGCCAGGGTTACTTTTTTTTTTTTGAGATGGAGTCTCACTCTGTTGCCCAGGCTGGAGTGCAGTGGTGCGATCTCGGCTCGCTACAAGCTCCGCCTCCCAGGTTAAAGCAATTCTCCTGCCTCAGCCTCCTGAGTAGCTGGGATTACAGATGTGCACCAACATGCCCGGCTGATTTTTGTGTTTTTGTAGAGATGGGGTTTCACTATGTTGGTCAGGCTGGTCTTGAACTCCTGACCTCAGGTGATCCGCCCCATTCGGCCTCCCAAAGTGCTGGGATTACAGGCATGAGCCACTGCACCCAGCCTGCCAGGGTTACTTCTAAGAGGAGACATTGCCTCTTGACAGTCAGTCCCTGTCTGGGGCAGCCAGGGACATATCCGGAAAACTGAAGTGCTGGGAAGGCAGTGGCTGCCCTAGTCACCTGCCCCTTCTCTGCAGCACTGGGTCGTCTAAGCTCCAAATGCTTCACGCACCACAACCAAGCAACCTGAGGGTCAGGAAGATCCCTTTGGTGAGAAGGAAAGTCCCAACAGGAGACCAGATATGGAGAGAAAGCAAGGTCTAAGAATACAGTGTGGGTGGGGCCTCTCTGGCCCTCAGAGAGGAAAAGGGGTCAAGGTGAAATCATAGCCCCTTTTGCCTGGGTTGGTGGACCTGCCAAGCTCACTCTAGGGCCCAAGACCTGAATTTGGGAGGAAAGAGCCTGAGAGGAGCCCAGGTAGGAAGAGCTCCGAGACCTGAGTGCCCAGCCGGGCGAGGCCTGACTCCTCACCTTTGACAGTCCTGAGTGGCTGCGGCCCACGGCACCCTGTGGCTGTCCCTCCAACCAGGAAATCTTCAGAGGGTTATCCACCAGGCCAACTTCATTCTGGACAGCCAGCTCCTGCCAAACACAGCATCTAGTCCTGTCCCATCCATCGAGTCAGCTATAAAGAGGCTCTCTCTACCCCCAGTGAGAACATAACCAGCGCTCCTGCCCTCTAAGCAGAGATGCCAGCCTCAGCAGTCTTCAAGTGACGGGCGCTAACACTTTGGCCTTTCCTGCGGGAGAGGGGGTTGGGGGGAGCTTTCTGATGTGGGGAGGTGAGGAGCACAAAGGGTGAAAAGGCCGTGCCGGGGCTCACAGCCCCGAGGGGTGCAGGTGGAGGGTGTGAAGCCACCAGCAGGGAGCAGAGTCAAGTCTGTGCTCTCCTTTCTCCCCAGAGCACCCCCCATTCATCCCTTCACACATGGTGCCTCTATTTCCAGGAGTCAGGGGCCCCTGGGAGGAGCCTTGGCTCTAAGCTGGCCCGGAGATTCCCTAGGAGTGTGGACCACCTAACTCGGAGGGCCTACAGAATTGGGTCCCTGCCCTAGAATGACAGGGCCACGAGGGCCCCCCAAGCCTCATGCAGCACTCACCGCCGCCTTGACAGTTGCAAACTCCACCACAGCAGTGCCTGGCTTCTTACTGGAAAGCACCAGGTTGAGAACCTCGCCATACTGTGGGGACAAAGGGGTCCTAATGAGCATGGCTTGGCCTTCAGGATGGCCCAGGTCATGCCAGAGACAAGCCTGGGCTACCTTGAAGTCCATGGGGCTTTTTCAGTCGGGAGACAACTTCTTGCCCCACCTACTTATCTTAGTGAAGTGAGATCAGAGATAGGAAAGAAATTTTTTTCTAGGAACACAGAGCAGCAAAGGAATGATGAGCAAAGCCCTGGTGACTTAGACTGACATATTTCATGCACAGCGTCCTTGCTGGTTGAACGTGGTGAAAATGACGGGGTTTTTGTGCCAGATGCCCACCTCATCCCTTCCAACCCACTCAGCCAAGCTCTTTGCTTCTAAGGGTAAGGGTTAGACTGAGGTAGCAAAGGACAGAGGGCTGGAAGGGAGCACATGGCCACACAAGTGAAAGGAGGGCTGTAGCCTGGGGAGAGGTCTTTAGGTCATCCCATGGTCTCTAAGACAGGAGGAAAAAAAAAAGCAGGTAGATATGGGAAGGGAAGTTCAGGCATTGAGAGCAGAGGCCTAGGGTGTGGGCTGAGATGTGGACTGAGATGATAGGAAAGACTGGACGTCAACGGGGCAGACCTTTTGCAAAAGCCGTAGGAGGACGTCTTTGGAGTAGCCACTTTTTGACTCGTCCTCCTTCTTGCACTTCCATTTTAGCTGAAAAGACAGACTCATGAAACACCGATTCTTGGCTGAACAGTACCTCACCCCACGACAGCTTGACAGTCTGAGCAGACATCCTCCCACCCTCCAAGTCTCCAAGGCTCCTGCAATCTAGGGAGTGCCACCAGCAACATTTTCCCCTTGGGAACTTGTAGGCAGGATGGCCTGCTCACCCCAGGGACGCTTCCCGCCCAGGAAGACCCTCTCCTGAGAGGGCTTCTAGGGAATGCTCTGCCCTGTGATCAGAGCTAAACGCAGGCTTCCGTGGCAAGCTCTGGTCTCCAGGCGGCTGGAACATGGAGGGAGGTGGTAATGGTGCTGGCTCCACGCAGATCCAGTGGCCCCACCAGAAACCCTCGAGCCACAGGAAGCATCTATTCCTGCTGAGAGGAGGTGGTGAGTGTGAGGTGGCCCACAGACCCTGCCCAGGCTCACCTTTAGTTTGGGGGTTCCTTGGCCTTCAGTATTTTCTGCCTTTCCTAGAAATATTGGGAAAAGAAGAAAAATAGAATATGTCAGAGAGTCTCCCAAAGGAGATGCAGCCCAGAGCCAGAAGGGTCTGGAAAGGGTCACTCCTGACCAAGGGCAATACCTGCGCAGTTCTGCTGAGGGCCTAGTGGGGAAAGTAGATGCCTATCCCCAGAAAAGCTGCCACCCCAGGGTGGTCTACCCAGCTGCCTCCTGAAGGCCACCTGTCAGCACTCTCTGAATGGAGAGCTAGGAACACCTTCTAGGGGCAGAAGGCAGAGAGACAGACCATGAAGTTCTACGGAAACAAAGTGTCCCAGCGCCCCTCCCTGTGGTGATCTGCCCCAAAACAGGGCCAGCTCTGCTTGGGACTAAGACAAATGTGGCCAGGAGATCTCAGGCAGAATAAAAAGCAAATAGGCCCCAGAGAACTGGGAGGAAGAGGGGATCTGCATGTGTCAGAGTAAGGCACCATGGGGTGACCCCAGGGTCCTAGCAGGTAGAAGCCTCCACAGCAGCTCCACCGAGCAGCCAGCATGGCCACTCTGAGCAGTGTGGAGCTGCCTTGGAGGGGAGATAGGTGGGGTGATGGACCTGCACCTCTCAACCTGTGGTCATGCTCCTGGCGTATCTGCTCCCGGATCAGCCTCTGCTGTTCCTCCAGCTGCCGGGAACCCTCTTCTCTCAGGCGTTCGATCTGCAGAGCAGGGGGTGGGGGTGACAATTCTGTGTAGGTCCAGTTCCAGGCTGGCTCACCTTGTAAAAAGTCCCTGGGAGCTTCCACCTACAAGCTAGGGCTCAGCAACCTGTGGGTGGGACAGAGCACCCAGCTCCCACTGAAGGTGCAAAAAACATGCCCTCTCCAGCCATGGCGACCACCAAGTCCATCCTCCCCGCCTCCTCCTGCAGGTGGCCCTCTGGCCAGCGTGCCTGAGTGCTCACCTCTTGCTCTAGTGTCCTGGTGCTCCGGCTCTCCTCTTCCTCCTCACTCTCCTGGGCCTGGGCCTGCCGCTCCCGGGCCTCCAGGTCTAGGCACAAGGGTTGAATAACCAAACTGCTGGTCTGTTCAGTTTCCACGTGGCCTCGGCCCGCCTCAGCTCTGGCTGCCTCCCCAAAGTCTCAATCACGATGAGACCATACAGTAACTCTGCCCCCTCCCTCCATGCCCAAGCCCCTGAGTCAATTTTCATTGAGAAAAATCACAGCACAGAAGTATGGGGTCTAGCAGAGTGGTCAGGGGTCTGGAAGAGTTAAAAACAGCTCACACTGACCAAGCTGGTTCTCTCTAGTGAACAGGGTGTAGGTGGTGCTTATGTCAGCAGCCCAGGGCCATGTGTCAGCCCAGGGCCATGTGTCAGGGGTGCCAATGGGCGGAGCTGTTGGGCTTGATTCCTGTGGTTTGGCACTACAGCTTGGCCTCTGGTCTTGCTTTGGCTTTGATTCTTTCCACACACTGAGCTCAAGTTCTCACTGTCCCCTTTAGCTCCCACCTCAGCTCACATTTACCAAGCCTCACTGTGGACCTGGCTACAGGGATGGGCAGAGCGTTAGGGCATCACCCTGGGTCCCAGACTATGTGAGCTCATTACCTTCCGAGGGAAACCTGCTTGCAACCATGTGCCAGGCCAGCTGCTGTGAGAAACCCTTCTCTTAGGCCAGGGAAGTTTGTGCACTTTACTTACTTAGAATCTCCTTTTCTCTCTCTCTTTCTTTTTTTTTTGAGATGGAGTCTCCCAGCACTTGCTTTTTGTTTAAATAGAGAAATGGATATTGGGATGCTATATGCACGCATTAAAATATATGGATGTTGAAGAGCAAGAGGAAAAGAAGAAAACTTAAGTAAAGAATGCTTGGACTGGGCCAGGCACAGTGGCTCAAGCCTGTAATCATAGCACTTTGGAAGGCCAAGTGGGGGTTGGATCACCTGAGGTCAGGAGTTCAAGACCGGCCTAGCCAATGTGGCAAAACCCCGTCTCTACTAAAAATACAAAAATTAGCTGGGTGTGGTGGAACGCAATTTAGTCCCAGCTACTCGGGAGGCTAAGGTAGGAGAATCGCTTGAACTCAGGAGGCAGAGGTTGAAGTGAGCCGAGATCGTGCCATTGCACTCCAGCCTGGGCAACAAGAGCGAAACTCCATTTCAAAAAAAAAAACAAGGCCGGGCGCCGTGGTTCACACCTGTAATCCCAGCACTTTGGGAGGCCAAGGCGGGCGGATCACGAGGTTAGCAGATTGAGACCATCCTGGTTAACATGGTGAAACCCCATCTCTACAAAAAAACAAAATTACCCGGCGTGTGGTGGGCTTCTGTATCCCACTACCGGAGACTGAGCCCAGGAGAAATGCGTGAACCGGAGGCGGAGGCTTGCAGGAGGCCAAGATTGGCCACTGCACTCCAGGCCTCGGCCACAGAGGGAGACCCGTCTCAAAAACAAAAAAAAAAAAAAAAAGTGCTTGGACCATGCTGCTATAACCAGTGATTTTTTTTTGTTTTTTTGTTTTTTTTGAGACGGAGTCTCGCTCTGTCACCCAGGCTGGAGTACAGTGGCTGGATCTCAGCTCACTGCAAGCTCCACCTCCCGGGTTTACGCCATTCTCCTGCCTCAGTCTCCTGAGTAGCTGGGACTACAGGCGACCGCCACCTTGCCTGGCTAGTTTTTTGTATTTTTTTTAGTAGAGACGGGGTTTCACCGTGTTAGCCTGGATGGTCTCGATTGCCTGACCTTGTGATCCGCCCGTCTCGGCCTCCCAAAGTGCTGGGATTACAGGCTTGAGCCACCGCGCCCGGCCTACCAGTGATGTTTTAAGTGAGAAAAAAAAAAAAATGCTTGTACCAATCTTATTGGGTTGATGAAAATGTTCCAAATCTGATTTATAGTCAGAGTTGCATCATTTGGTAAATTTACGAAAAATCACTGAAGTGTACACTTGAAATGGGTTGATGTTATGACATACAAAGAATACCTCAATAAAGCTATTAGAGAAGAGAAAGCCTGCACCTCTTTGAATCCTTCTGAGGGAGCTTCTCAAAGTGAAAACTCTGGGTAGGAATTGGGGTTAGAACAAATTAAAAGACCCAGCCAGGCACAGTGGCTTGCACCTGTAGTCCCAGGTACTCAGGAGGCTGAGGCAGAAGAACTACTTGAGCCCAGGAGTTTGAGGCTGCAGTGAGCCATGATGGTGCCACCCTAGCATGAGTGACAGTACAAAACACTGTTTCTCTATTAAAAAAAAAAAAAAAAATTCAGCCAGAAATGGTGAATACAAGCACCAGTTTTTTGTTTGTGTTTGTTTGTTTTCTGAGATGGAGTCTTGCTCTGTTGCTCAGGCTACAGTGCAGCAGCGTGATCTCGGCTCACTGCAACCTCTGCCTCCCGAATTCAAAGCAATTCTCTGCCTCAGCTTCTCAAGTAGTTGGGATTACAGGTGCCCGCCACCACACCCGGCTAATTTTTGTTTTTTTAGTAGAGAAGGGGTTTATCATCTTGGCCAGGCTGGTCTTGAACTCCTGACCTCATGATCCACCCGCCTCGGTCTCCCAAAGTGCTGTGATTACAGGCGTGAGCCACCACACCTGGCCACAAGCACCAATTTTACTCACACTGGATAAGTTTAAACCCCAGCTCCGGCAAGCTCTTAAACTTTCGGAGCCTTAGCTCCTTTGCCTATAAAAAATGGCTTCAGAGGTCAGGTGCGGCAGCTCACCGTTGTAACACCAGCACTTTGGGAGGCTGAGGTGGATAGCTTGACGCCAGGAGTTTAAGACCAGCCTGGCCAACATTGTGAAACTCCATCTCTACAAAAACTGAACAAAATTAGCTGGGCATGGTGGTGCACGTTTGTAGTCCCACTACTCAGGAGGCTGAGGAACGAGAATCACTTGAACCCAGGGGGTGGGGGTTGCAGTGAGCTGAGATCGTGCCACTGCACTCCAACCTAGGTGACAGGGTAAGACCCTGTCTCAAAAAACCATGTTTTGTTTTGTTTTTTTTTTTGAGACGGAGTCTCGCTCTGTCGCCCAGACTGGAGTGCAGTGGTGCGATCTCAGCTCACTGCAACCTCTGCCTCCCGGGTTCAAAGCAATTCTCTGCCTCAGCTTCTCGAGTAGCTGGGACTACAGGTGCCCGCCACTGCATCTGGCTAATTTTTTTGTATTTTTTAGTAGAGACGGGGTTTCACCGTGTTAGCCAGATTGGTCTCGATCTCCTGACCTTGTGATCCACCCACCTCGGCCTCCCAAAGTGCTGGGATTACAGGCGTGAGCCACTGTGCCCAGCCCCAAAAAACCGTGTTTTTAAAAAAGGTTTAGTACCCATACTTCCTTGTACAGTTATGACAATTAAAAGGACAATAAGGCATTTGTCACAATGCTTAGCTAATATTAAACCTTATTATTGTTATTATTCCTAAGAGTGTCTTTAGGAACCAACCTCTAAGAACAGCGTTTTGCCCAGAGCCTGAGCCAAAAGGCTGTGAGATGAGTTGCTGGAAGTGAAGCTTCAGGTGAGGGAGATGAATGAAAATGGCCACAGGAAACCACAGGCCACCGAGCACTATGATGGCACCTACCAAGCTTCACTTTCTTCCTTTTCTCATCTAGTTTCTGGGTCCTCTCTGCTGCCTGCTTCTTGGCTTTCCTGACCTTGTCATATGCAGCCTGGCAGGAGAAAGGGGCACAGGGCAGAGGGTCAGCCGGAGAGTAAAGACAGATCCCCAGCAATCTGCCTGGCCCCTAGTCCAAGGGCCATCAGAGTGGCAGCCTGGTGACTGGGTCTCCTGGGCTTAGACAGCAAGGACTGTGCCACATGGCAAAGGGCAGAGGACCGAGGTTGAGGGGCAGCAGTAGTCTCTAATCAAGGGGGACGATTCCGATGAAGAAGGCTATGCTTACCCTTGCTGCAGCATCAGTCAGCACCTCCAAGGCCTGAGAAAGCTGGTGGAAGAGTTCAGCTAAACATAAGGATCAAAAAGAGAGAGAAGAAAAATAAAGTTAAGACTTTGTGATGGTGTGCTCCCTCAAACAAACAAACAAACAAAAAAACACTTCAAAAAAGCCACAGGATGGCAGAAAAGCCGACATCAGCAGATGACAGACCAATAAGGAGGGGTGAGCACGTCAGCAACTGACCAGACACCCCTTACATGAAGGGAGGCCCTGGGACCCACTGCCTGGAGCCAGGCTGTATGTGCCTACACCCCACAGCACTCACGTGCAGAGCTTACATCAGGAAACACAATGCCTGGGTGAGTGGCTCTCTTTCTCCCCATGCCCTTAGAAGAGACTCACCTGCTCTTGGATTATCTGGATTTTTGTCTGGGTGGCAGGAGAGGGCCTTCTGCCTATATGCCTTCTTTACCTGGAAGAGTCAGACAGAAGACACTGTCATTCACTGTCATCCCAGGGACAAACAGGAAAACCTTGCTCAATGGGTAAGGGGAATCCCATGCACACCTAAAAGAGAAGCTGCTGGCGCCCACTTCCTGGCCACCAGGGAGACTTGCAATGAAGGAGGCCAAGGCCATGGAGGGAGCGAGCCACTGTCGCCCAGCATAGGAGCTGGGCCCACTTCCTGCCAAGTGCTCAGTCCCACCACTGCAGATGTCCACGGGCTGCTGGAACAGGCAGAAGCACAGTCCCCTGCTTTCTCTACAGCCACTCGCAGACAGGTACTCTACACATTCTCGGTGGGCCTATAAACTGGGGCAACCTATCTGGAGAAAATTCAGCCATCAAAATTTAAAATGTTCTTTCCCTTTAACCCAGTCCTAGGAATCTGGACTTGTAGAAGTATGGCAAAATAAATATACAAGGATGTTCTCTATAACACTGTTGATACTAGCCAGCCAAGATCCCCATCAACAGGGAGACTCATTTAAAAGATTATGATTGGCCGGGCACGGTGGCTCACGCCCATAATCCCAGCACTTTGGGAGGCTGAGGTGGGTGGATCACCTGAGGTCAGGAGTTCAAGACCAGCCTAACATAGTGAAACCCCGTCTCTACTAAAAATACAAAAATTCGCTGGGTGTAGTGGCAGGCACATGTAATCCCAGCTACTCGGGAGGCTGAGGCAGGAGAATCGCTTGAACCCAGGAGGCAGAGGTTGCAGTGAGCCGAAATCACGCCACTACACTCCGGCCTAGTGACAGAGCAAGATTCTGTCTCAAATAAAATATTATGATTGAGGCCAGGTGTGGCGGTTCATGCCTGTAATCATAACACTTAGGGAGGCCGAGGCAGGTGGATCACTTGAGGTCAGGAGTTGGAGACCAGCCTGGCCAACATGGCGAAACCTGGTCTCCACTAAAAATACAAAAATTAGCTGGGTGTGATGGCATATTCGCCTGTAATTCCAGCTACTTGGGAGGCTGAGGCATGAGAATAGCTTGATTCATGCGGGAGGCAGAGGCTGCAGTGAACCAAGATTGTGTCACTGCACTCCAGCCTGGGCGACACAGCGAGACTCCGTCTCAAAAAAAAAAAAAAAAAAAAAGATTACGATTGGCCAGACATGGTGGTTCATGCCTATAATCCTGGCACTTTGGGAGGCTGAGGTGCGCAGATCACTTGAGGTCAGGAGTTCAAGGCCAGCCTGGCCAACATTGCAAAACCCTGTCTCTATTAAAAACACAAATATAAGCTGGGCATGGTGGCATGCACCTGTAGACCCAGCTACTCGGGAGACTGAGGCAGAAGACTAACTTAAGCCCCAGAGGCAGACGCTGCAGTGAGCCGAGATCACGCCACTGCACTCCAGCCTGAGTGACAGAGGAAGACCCTGTCTCAAAAAAAGAACAAAAAATAAATTTTAAAAAGTTTGTTCAGGAATTTGCTACACTTATTAAAAATTTTTTTAAATAAAAGATTATAATAGACAGAGGTATCCATGTTCTGACATAGATCTTACTATAAACTTTTGAGTTTAGGCTGGGTGCAATGGCTAACGCCTGTAATCCCAGCACTTTGGGAGGCCCAGATGGGTGGATCATGAGGTCAGGAGATCGAGACCATCCTGGCTAACACGGTGAAACCCCGTCTCTACTAAAAATACAAAATTAGCCGGGTGTGGTGGCGGGCGCCTGTAGTCCCAGCTACACAGGAAGCTTAGGCAGGAGAATGGTGTGAACCCGGGAGGCGGAGGTTGCAGTGAGCCAAGATAGCACCACTGCACTCCAGCCTGGGTGACACAGCAAGACTGTGTCTCAAAAAAAAAAAAACTTTTGAGTTTAAAACAAACAAATGGTCTGGGTGCAGTGGCTCACACCTGTAATCCCAGCACTTTGGGAAGCTGAGGTGGGAGGATTGCTTAAGCTCAGGAGTGTAAGACCAGCCTGAGCAATACAGTAAGACCTCATCGCTGCTAAAAATAAAAAATTAGCCAGGTGCAGTGGTTCATGCCTGTAATCCCAGCACTCTGAGAGGCCAAGGAGGGAGGATCACGAGGTCAGGAGATCAAGACCATTCTGGCTAACACGGTGAAACCCAGTCTCTACTAAAAATACAAAAAATTAGCCGGGCATGGTAGCATGTGCCTGTAGTCCCAGCTAGCTACTCAGGAGGCTGAGGCAGGAGAATTGCTTGAACCTGGGAGGCAGAGGTTGCAATGAGCTGAGATCATGCCATTGCACTCCAGCCTGGGCGAGCGAGACTCTGTCTCAAAAAAAATTTTTTTTTTATCAGGTGTGCTGGTGCATGCATGTAGTCCCAGCTACTTAGGGCGCTGAGGCGAGAGGATCGCTTGAGCCCAGGAGTTCCAGCCCAGCCTGGGCAACATGGCAAGACCTCAACACTACAAAAATTTTTTAAACATGAGCCAGGTGTGGTAACATGTGCCTCTGTCCCCCTACTCAGGAGGCTGAGGTGGGAGGCTCACTGGAGCCAGGGAGGATGAAGCTGTAGTGAGCATGTTCACACCACTGCACTTCAGCCTAGGTGACAGAGTGAGACCTTGTCTCAAAAAAAAAAAAAAAATTAATTAATTAATTAATTAAATTAAAATAAAAAATTAGCTGGGCATAGTGGTGCATGCCTCTAATACCAGCTACTAAGGAAGCTGAGGTGGGAGGATCACCTCAGCCAAGGATTTTGAGGCTGCAGTGAGCTATGATGATACCATTGCACTCCAGCCTGGGTGACAGAGCAAGACCCTTTCTCTTAAATAAAGAAACCCCAATATTTCTTACGTAAGTAAAAATTAACACAGCTACCAAGATTCTCTTTCATGTGTTACCTAATAGCTGTTGTAAGTGAAGACAGGGTACACAACCCCAGAATCCGTCCTCTGCCTCCAAGGCCTTTGCTTTCTCCCTTCTGCTCAGTGTGTTACCTGCTGCTCAAACCTCCTGGAGGAAGAGCTAAGCAGATTGGATTTCTAAGCTTCCAAGATGGACGTAAGAAACGCTTCTACGCCTAAGTGTGCTACCTAAGGCCTTTCAGTGGTAAGCAGCCAGCATCCACCAGGTGAACACCTGCTGGGCAACTCCTAAGTCCATGAGGCAGCCACGGGCCCAGGACCTCTGGGGGTGTGCTGCCACCTGCTGGGCCACAGCCAGGGCACCTGCCAGGGCAACCCAAGCTGTTTGGTTGTCCCGATTGGACTGCACTGGAGGCAGCAGGAACCACCCAGGATAGGCGCTGGGCAGAGAGGGTGTAGACGTGCCGCCCGCCTTCCCAATCGCCCACTGAAGCACACCTGCCCTGCTTGCTCACTTCCCACCCTAACCCTCCCTCCCTAGCTCTGTTTTCACTACAAAAAAGAACAATATTAAGGGAAAGGAGGTGCTAGCTTAAGACAGTGTCATCTTTACTTTTTAGGTCGCTTATCATTCGTCTTTTCTCTTTTGCTCTCTTTGCCTGCTTTATTGTGCCCCCAGCCTCATTCCTTTACTGAACATTTTTTATATTTCAGGGCCCTTTGTTTGCTTTTTTTCAATAAGTAAAACAATATCAACAATATTATAAAGATGTTCTTTCTCAATATCCCCAGCCCTCTGACATCAAGGTTCATTCCCACACATATAAGCACCTACACACACTGATAGGACTCTGTTGGGTGTTTGTTCCTAGCCTCTGGTCCTCTCCTCTCTGATCCTATCTCCACCCTCTCTCTGGGATGGGTGAGAGGAAGGGAGGGGGAGGTGGTCCATGTCCCATTATCTATGGCATCACCTGCAACTCTACCTTCAAGATGAACTTCCTCAGGACTAGGAGTAGGAGCCTTGCTCCAGGGATGTAGGGGGGTTTTGTGGAAGATGTTTTATTTTGTATCATGGGGCTCTTTCAAAGTGGTGTAGGCTGGGCGCGCGTGGCTCACGCCTGTAATCCCATTGCTTTGGGAAGCCGAGGTGGGTGGATCACTTGAGGTCTGGAGTTTGAGACCAGCCTGGCCAACATGGTGAAACCCTGTATCTACTAAAAATATAAAAATTAGCTGGGAGTGGTGGCGCACACTTGTAATCGCAGCTACTTGGGAAGCTGAGGCAGAAGAATCACTTGAATCTGGGAGGCAGAGGCTACAGTGAGCTGAGATTGTGTCACTGCACTCCAGCCTGGGTGACAGAGTAAGGCTCTGTCTCAAAAAATAAAAAACAAATAAAATGGTTTGATTGTTCCTTTTTGTAAATCTGAGAGGGGGAGTAGGAGTGAGTGTGAAGAAGGAGCAGGCTGGGTCTGGTGGCTCACGCCTGTAATCCTGGCACTTTGGGAGGCCGAGGAGGGCCAATCACTTGAGGTCAGGAATTCAAGATCAGCCTGGCCAATGTGGTAAAACCCTGTCTCTACCAAAAATACAAAAATTAGCTGGGTGTGGTGGCACACGCCTGTAGTCCCAGCTACTAGGGAGGCTGAGGCAGGAATCTGGGAGGCAGAGGCTACAGTGAGCCGAGATTGCGCCACTGCACTCCAGCCTGGGCGACAAAAGTAAATTCTATCTCAAAAAAAAGAAGAAGAAGAAGAAGGAGCAGTAAGAAAGCAAGACAGAAGGGGTGTCCAGCAGTGGCATCTCCTTCATTTTCTTTCCTTTTTTTGAGAGAATGCTTTCTGAATTTTATTCTAAGGGAATGATAAATATTGTTTTGTGTTTCATAATTTGAGTATTGGGATTTTGGTTTTTCACTGTAATAGGAAAATAAAATTATTCAAACTGAAAAATAATTATGTAATAATGATAAATTAATCTACATATTAATTTGCTTCCTTGTCAACTCTCTTTCCAGAATGTGTCCCTTTAATAAGCAGCTTGAAGAAGCTGATTGGAAAAAAAAAAAAAGTCAAGTGTCTTTAAGAGTCTCAGCCGGGCGCGGTGGCTCAAGCCTGTAATCCCAGCACTTTGGGAGGCCGAGGCGGGTGGATCACGAGGTCAGGAGATCAAGACCATCCTGGCTAACATGGTGAAATCCCGTCTCTACTAAAAATACAAAAAACTAGCCGGGCGGCCTGGGCGACACAGCAAGACTCTGTCTCAAAAAAAAAAAAAAAAAAAAAAGAGTCTCATCAGATTTTATTTGATGCAACTAATTACAACTGTAACAAGGTTCTCTCACTCCCCACCTGGGTGAACCCCATCCTACCCCTGGCCCCTCCAGCCTCCCACACTCCCAACGTTTACAACAAAACACGACTGCCCCAATCAATTTGATGTATCCTAGACCCCCATTCCCTCAACGGCCTGGCGTGCGCCTCGGCTTCCAAACCACCTTTTGAAAGTATACAGAGCTGAACATTCCGTATTTCCAGGTCCTTTAGGAAAACACTGCCAGTCTCATATACTGGCTAGGTATTAGCAGGGAGAGAAGTAAGGTCCCTAAAGAGCTCTCCGAGAGCCCCTCGGTGCAGCACTGCACTGACCCCACCTTGTGTGTTTGCTGATGGAGATCTAGGATATGCAGGTTCTGATTGGGAGACGGGGAATACGGAGAACAATCAGGTATGTTCTCTGACACTGACGAAGGATACTGTTTAGCAAAGAGGATGCCAGGGAAAGCAATCGGTTCCAATTACAATGTGTGAGATGCCTAAAAGTGGTCCATAAGAATGGGAACACAGAGAAGGTAGCAACTAATTTAGCTCTGAAGGCTTCCCGGAGGAGGCAGTATCTGAGCTGCGTCTGGAAAGGTGAGTAGTTTTCCAGGCAGAGAGCCCGAAAAAGCCTTCAAAACAGAGGGTATAGGAGTTTAGACTTCTCCAGACCAACTCAGAGGAGAAACAGAAAAGTTCTGCTTTAAGGAGGAAAAGGTACTGAGAACAGAAAAGAACATGAAAAAAGACATATTTGCAATAAAACATGGAAATAAAACATAGATTTTTCTGTCAAAGGACATTTTGGTTAATTAAAAAACTTCAACCAAAAAATGTCATAGGGCCAGGTACAGTGGCGCATGCCTGTAGTTCCAGCACTTTGGGAGGCCAAGGCGGGAGGACTGCTTGAGCCTGGGAGTTCAAGGCCAACCTGGGGAACATAGTGAGACCCCATCTCCACAAAAAATTTAAAAATGAGCTGGGTTTAGTGGCATGCAATTCAAGAAGCTGAAGTGGGAGGATCACTTGAGCCCAGGAGTTTGAAGCTGCAGTGAGCCATGATCTCACCACTGCACTCCAGCCTGGGAGACAGAACAAGAACCTGTCTTTAAAAAAAAAAATAATAATTAATAGAAAACTGTAGGAAAAGAACAATGTGTACAAACAGATTTCAATGTACAGACCTGGGATAAAGAAATGTTGGGGAATAGGGGTAGGATACATACAGGCAAAGAAACGCAAACTGGGCCCAGGAAGAGGAGAAAACAGGGATTTAAAAATGATAAAGTTGGCCGGGTGCGGTGGCTCACGCCTGTAATCCCAGCACTTTGGGAGGCCGAGGCAGGCGGATCACAAGGTCAGGAGATGGAGACCATCCTGGCTAACACGGTGAAACCCCGTCTCTACTAAAAATACAAAAAATTAGCCTGGCGAGGTGGCGGGCACCTGTAGTCCCAGCTACTCGGGAGGCTGAGGCAGGAGAATGGCTTGAACCCGGGAAGCAGAGGATGCAGTGAGCCGAGACTGCGCCATTGCACTCCAGCCTGGGCAACAGAGCAAGACTCCGTCTCAAAAAAAATAATAAAATCATAGATAAAAATTAAAAGACAAGGCACATGAAAACTGAGGGAAGGATCTGCATGAAATATGACACAACACAGTCTTGACTACATCAAGAATTCATACAGAGTCCTAAGAAAAAAACAAACAAAACAAGAAAATAGAGAAGGAACATGAAGAGAGAAGTCACAAACAAATATGAATGGTTAATAACATGAAAAATATTCAACCTCAAACATTAAAACCCATTTTTCACCTGTCAGTCAACAGCTAAATGGCAAGTTAAGGCTGGGCACGGTGGCTCATGCCTGTAATCCCAGCATTTTGGGAGGCTGAGGTGGGTGGATCACCTGAGGTCAGGAGTTCGAGACCAGCCTGACCAACACAGAGGAACCCCGTCTCTACTAAAAATACAAAATTAGCCGGGCATGGTGGCGCACGCTTGTAATCCCAGTTACTCGGGAGGCTGAGGCAGGAGAACTGATTGAACCCAGGAGGCAGAAGTTGTGGTGAGCTGAGATCGTACCACTGCACTCCAGCCTGGGCAACAAGAGCAAAACTCCATCTCAAAAATAAATAAATAAAATAAAATAAAATAAAATAAAATAAAAATGGCATGTTAGTGGCGCTGTGGTGAATGTGTACACTGACATGAGGGTTCTGGAACGCAGTCTGACGTGCACATCAGGAAGCTCTGAAGAGCCGATTAAGAGCAAGGCCCCTGTAAGAGTTTATTCTAAAGAAATCCTTAGAAATTCATACAATATCTATAAACACTGCTGTTCATTTATACCATTAGTCATAATACAGAAAAGTCAAGAATCATTTAAATTCCAAAACAACAAAAATAGCAGCTAGCACTTACACACTGCTTGCCACATGGCAAGCTCTATTTGAAGTGCTTTACGTATATTAACTTATTTAACTCTTAAAGCCCCTATGAGGTAGAAATTAGTATCCTCCTCATTTTACAAATGAGGAAACTAAGACATAAGGGTTAATTATGATACCAAAAATCCATTCAACGAAAAGCCATAGAAATATTACTTTAGGCAAGAAGTATTCTATATTCTACCCCAGTCAATGACCACAGAAAAAACAGTGGCCACCACCCCACCCACGCCATCAAAGGCCAGGTAGAGAGCAGACTTCCACTCTTGCCACCCCAAACCTCTGCCAGAGTGGTGTCAGATAAGCCCAAACACGGAGGTTCGGACTTTCATCCCCACCAGACAGAAATACAAAAATATAAAAATATCTCTGTGCTGGGTGTGTTGGCTCACACCTGTAATCCCAGCACTTTGGGAGGCTGAGGCGGGCAGATCACCTGAGGTCAGGGGTTCGAGACCAGCTTGGCCAACATGGTGAAACCCCGTCGCTACTAAAAATACAAAAATTAGCTGGGCATGGTGGCGGGAGCCTGTAATCCCAGCTACTCCGGAAGGCTGAGGCAGGACAATCCCTTGAACCTAGCAGGCGGAGGTTGCAGTGAGCTGAGATTACACCATTGCACTCCAGCCTGGGAGGGAAGAGCGAAAGTCCATAACAACAACAACAACAACAACAACAACAACAACATCAACATCTCTGAAAGAAAAGGGATATCCCTGAAAAAGCTTCTGGTCTCAGTATTATTTATTATTAAATAATCCTACCTTATAAACAGCTGAGAGAAAGGGTTACAGCTGATACTTTCTATAAGCTTGTATTACTTTCCAAGTGATACAAGAAAAAAACTGGTAAGAAACAAAAACAAAATTGTTTAGCTTCTTTCTACAATTCTAAGCTAGAAGGCAGCACGGTTCACTAAAAGAGGGCAAGTTCCGGAGTCTGACAGACGTATTTTCTACATACTAATAGCATGACCTTGGGCAAATTACTGAAGCTCACACAGCCTTAGGGGCTTCAACATCAAAGTGAGAAAAATAAGCCCTACACACAGGGCTGCTGGAAAGAAAATGATCTGTGTAAGCACCTGACAAAAACTATGTGCTTCTTACAAGTTCCCAAACCTTTCTCTCCTCTACTTCTGGAAGAGGGTAAACTGTGACACCAGGCCAGCAGGATGCCAAATGGACAGGAATTCAGGAATGGACCCTGGTCCACAGTGGATACAGGTCAACTCCATTTGAATTCTCTAGGTGGACACGGCTGGATTTGAGTCTGCTGGGGGGTAGATCTAAAATTCAATCCTGGGTTAACTCCCAGGGTCTCTGAAATACTCTCATTCAAGGGGCAGAAGGGATGGGTAGATAGCCTGAGATTTTCCAGCGTGGCCTTGAATCAAAACCCAGCTGACCTAAGAATGTTGGTCAGGTATGTCTGTCTTGATTAACTAGTTATTACTATATTTAACTGCTAAACCTGCCCTGGGCAGGGCCCATCCCTTGGTTTTAGCCTGGAAGACCAGTTTTGACTTTGAACCGGTTGGCCTAGAATTTGGTGCTTTGTGCTACAAACTAGATTCCCAGCTTTGCCCAGCCCTCCTGGAGTTGACTGCTGCCTGAAGAATTTCTCACCATGTAAACACAACTCTCCTAAAGCAGGTCTTTGAAAAAGCTTCCGTTCTCAGTATTGTTTATTATTAAATAATCCTACCTTATGAACAGCTCAAAAGGCCAGATTCAGGGTAAAAATGTGCAACAATATTTTTTATAACTATCCTAAAGTTGGGAAGGAGAGGAACTTTCAGAAGAACAAGAAATAGAGGGGCCATCCTCTAAAATCTTACTCCTCATGATGTAGGACAGACAGGGCTGCTGAAACCCAGGAATCCCAGGTTGGAAGCTCCTACAGAAACTGAGTCTGGCCCAGGTCCAGTGGCTCATGCCTGTAATCCCAGCATTTTGGGAGGCTGAGGCGGGAGGATCACTTGAGCTCAGGAGTTTGAGACCACGCTGGGCAACATAGCAAGACCCCATCTCTAAAAAAAGGAAGAAAGAAACTGTGCCTGCAGGTGCTGGGGTCGCTTAGGGAGAGCTGAAGCGGCCACAGCAAGGTGCGGAAGGCTCCCAGAGCCTTCATTTGCAGCTTTCCTTCTTCACCCATAAGTTTCCCCTAAATCACCTGGTCTCTCTAGCACTTAAAGACACTTGCATTTCTGAGGTTTCACAAAGCATCCAGGTGACAGTTCAAATGTTTCCAACCCAAAGTTCCCCGTCCAGATCATGGCTTTTCAGAGGACAAGCTCTTTCCAAGGCCCAGCCCCAGAAGGACGAAGATCTCAGATAAATATAAGCTCCGCGAGGACTTCAAACTCCAATTTGCAGAAACGTGGTCTTTCTCCTGATGTCTTTCTAAAAACCTCACTGTCTACCACCCTTTTTCCATCCTAGACTGGTTGAGTTTAATCTGTCTTTGATGTCTCAGGATCATCATCCAGAACATAAACTACTGAATAGTATGACACGTTCTGCGGAGAGCAGCGTCAGGCTTTTCATTTGCTTCCCTAGGTGGTGAGGATTTCAAAATCCACTCTTTTAATAGTTTTCCTATTACTTCCTTGGTTGGCCTCTACTAGACGGCCAGATGCCAGCCCTTCCCTAGAAGTGCTGCTCATCTGCTGCTTCTTTTCTGGTACGGTCTGGAGAAACAGAGAAGCTGATCATAACAGCTTATTCAATGAGAGCATAAGGGTATAGGAAGGTATGGGGGTTCCCCTTACAAATAAAGTGGATGTACTTAGGAGGCAGGGAGTTCTGCTTCTCCCCAGGGTCCAGAACAGTGAACAGCACCTGGAACTCAGCAGGCACACAATAAATATCTGTTGCATGAATCGGCAAACATTCATTTGTTCTCAACCAAAACACAATCGGAAACCTCAACTATGTCAATTACTTCAGACCCACTGAGGAGCAGAAGGAAGAAGCAGAAGGAGCAGATCCTAGGAGATCTGACCACTATTTCACAATTTCTCCTCGTCCCTGCTAACACCTCCTCTTAAAAAACCAAGTCTGGGAAAGGGAAGGAATTACTAAAGCAGACTGCCAGGATAACCACAGTGGGAACTAAATGTTATCCCCGCACTGCCCACATCAGACAATGAATAATAAATTGGCAGTCACCCAGCCCTTCCCCGGAAGCTCCATCCGGTTCTACCACTTTCAGCAACCTGAACCCAGAGCAGGAGAGGGAGGCTGGGAGCTGGGTCTCTAGCCACCTCCACTGAGCTTTGCCGCAGGCACACAGCAGGGCCTCTGACATCCACCTGCCTCCAGTTTCACCTCTTGAAGGGGGAAGGAACTCCTGACTCACCCAAAAAGCAAAGTGCTAAGGGATCCAATAAATAGAAAATAGCTATCATTAACTTAAAAGAAAGGTGTCCTACAAAGAAGGATCATTATTTTTTTAAAGGCTGCTGTCCTTTCTTATAATAAAACTTGGAGCCAGGTAAGTAAGTGGTACAAGTAATGAGGCCCAGGCTGAGAGGTTAGACTTAGATAAGGAGGACACAGAGGGAGGCAGTTCTATGTGACAACAAGCACTGACTGGACAAAGAATCTCAGATGAATCAGCTGGAAACCCATTGCCAGCCCCAGTTCCAGGCACAGGGACAGTGAGTGATAAGAGCAGGGGCAGCTACATCTCCCCAAGCCCGGAGAGGCAGATGCCTCCCCATCCCCTCTGGGGTTCCTCTGGCAGGAACCCCAGAGGTACGTGACTGCCTGATGTCACACAGAGGAAGCAAACCACAGAGCTCTGGGCACCTGTCTCAAAGTCCCCTCTGGCTAGGCATCGTGGCTGATGCCTGTAATCCTAACACTTTGGGAGGCCAAAGCAAGAGGATCGCTTGAAGCCAGGAGTTCAAGACCAGCATGGGCAACAAAGCGAACCGCACCTCTACAAAAAATTTAAAAATGAGCCAGGCGTGGTGGCATGCACCTGGAGTCCCAGCTACTTGGGGGACTGGGAAGGATTATTTGAGTCCAGGAGTTTGAGGCTGCAGTGAGCTGTCATCATGCCATGGCATGCCAGCCTGGGCAACAGAGTGAGATCCATCTCTTTAAGTAAACAGAAATAAATAAAAATAAAAGTCCCCTCTGCCTGAAAGATTGATCCTTTCATTCCTTAGAGCCTGTGACCCCTGTTGGGACAGCACTACAGAGAAATCCCCAAATGTCTGGGCACTGTACAACCTGTGGGCTGCTCTGAAGACTTAGCACAAGCAGAGAGCTGGCCAACCGCAGACAGTCCCTCAGCTCAATGCTCCTAAAACATGGGCCTGCTGGTGATACCAAGATAATACCAGAGAACCTGGGCCTCACACTGACATCCCTCTCAGGTTGATAACCATGGCCTATGGTTCAGTCTCAGAACAGGGGCCTGTGCCACCTGGAACACCTGAGGCAACACATGGAGCCTGGCCTGCTTCTCCCCAAATGATGATCCTTGTACCCCCTTTGGGCTCTGGTTCCTCAGTCCATCCTGAGGTCACTCCTCCCACCCCCCTGGCTCTCATCTCCAGGTCCCCATTCCTTCACTCCCCCACAGTATTCCCTCCTGTCCTGCCCTCCTCAGTCCACTTCCCCAGACCAGCCCACCTGAAGCCCAGTCTACAGCCCTCTTTCTCCTCCTCAGACGCCACCCTGCTCTCTGGCCCACCTCCTCCCTTTTAACCTTATCCTAACCGCCGCTATATTAGGCTCAGACCCCAAAAGCCTTTCCCACCTTCTTCTCTCAGGTTGTAGATTCTCACTGCCCAGATCTGCCAGAAACATCTTTCCACTGGCTGCTGTCACTCTTAACCCCTAGAGGCCTGGGTCTCTAGCCCCAGAGCCACTTTCTCTGCCCAGTCTCTGCCTTTTCCCAGGGGATAGAACTCCTTTCCTCTGGGCCCTGGTACTTCCTACATCTCATTCCTTTCTGTCTTCCCTTAATGCATTGTTTCCTTTATAAACAAATTTGTATAGTAAAAAGAAATTAGTTGATTTCAGGAGGCTGAGGCAGGAGAATGGCATGAACCCGGGAGGCGGAGCTTGCAGTGAGCCGAGATTGCACCACTGGACTCCAGCCTGGGCGACAGAGTGAGACTCCATCTCAAAAAAAAGAAAAAAAAAAGAAAAAAAAAGAAATTAGTTAATTTAGTGAAAATAACTGAATAACAATACTCAGGAACAGCAAAAATAGGGAAAGTGTTATGCAAATGAAAAACATTTTGAACGCCACTAACTTAACTGAAATGGAAACTGTGCTATGGTAGTTTTAACACAAATCTTAACACAATTCCTTAAGCTGTTCAGAGCAGCTTACTACCTGCTGGGTTTACCCAAGTCCCAGGCAGGTAAAATCTCTCTGTGTCACAGATGGGGTTGCGAGACTCTCTGAGGCCCACAGACCCGTCTCCTGCAGATCTAACTGCTCCTGAAGTGTGGGTCATGGAAAAAGTTCTGAAAGAGGAGTAGAAAAGTCAGGCATGGGCCGGGAGCAGTGGCTCACGCCTGTGATACAAACACTTTGCGAGGCTGAGGTGGGAGGATCACTTGAGGTCAGGAGTTTGAGACCAGCCTGGCCAACATGGTGAAACCCTGTCTCTACTAAAAACACAAAAATCAGCCGGGCGTGGTGGCACATCACACGCCTGTAGTGCCAGCTACTCGGGAGGCTGAGGTATGAGAATGGCTTGAACCTAGGAGGCAGAGGTTGCAGTGAGGCGAGATCGTGCCACTGCACTCCAGCCTGGGCAACAGAGCGAGGCTGTCTTTCCAAATAAAAAGAAAATTCAGGTGTGGGTAGGGGCTCTGCAATAACCAGCCACCTTATGCTGAGCGAATCACTTAAACTCTTAGAGTCTTTGTTTCCACATCTATAAACTGGTGCCAATAGTCCTTGCCTACCTCACAGGCTTGTTTTGAAGGTCACGTCAAATGAGACAATTTATGTGAAAGCACTTTGGTGTCATATAAATTATCTTGAATGCTAATGAATTGCTTACACCTTACAAACACAAACGAATCATTCCTTTTGACTTAACAGGCAGCTAAGTAACTTCAAAAATCCAGAGCTTCAGCCAGACAGCTTTGGTGAAACCAGGCTTGGAAAAAATAACTTAAAAATAAATTTAAAAAATAGGCCAGGTACGGTGACTCACACCTGTAATCCCAGCACTTTTGAAGGCCAAGGTGGGAGGATCCCTTGAGCCCAGGAGTTCAAGACCAGCCTGGACAATATAGGGAGATCCTGCCTCTAAAAAAACATAATAAACAAACAAATAAATAAATAAACAATGTGGTAATATATTGAGGCTACAAAAAAATTTTAAAAAGGCTGGGTGTGGTGGCTCATGACTGTAATCCCAGCACTTTGGGAGGCCGAGGCAGGCGATCACCTGAGGTCAGAAGTTTGAGACCAGCCTGGCCAACACGGTAAAACCCCATCTCTACTAAAAATACAAAAATTAGCTGGGTATTGTGGCGTGTGCCTGTAGACCCAGCTACTCGGGAGGCTGAGGGAGAAGAATCACTTGAACCCGGGAGGCGGAGGTTGCAGTGAGCCAAGATCGCACCATTGCATGCCAGCCAGGGTAACAGAGATTCCATCTCAAAAAAATAAAATAAAATAAAAGAATAAACAGGCGGCCGGTCGTAGTGGCTCACACCTGTAATCCCAGCACTTTGGGAGGCCGAGGTGGGCAGATCACCTGAGGTCAGGAGTTTGAGACTAGCCTGGCCAACATGGTGAAACCCTGTCTCTACTAAAATACAAAATTAGCTGGGTGTGGTGGCACACGTCTGTAATCCCAGCTACTGGGGAGGCTGAGGCAGGAGAATCGCTTGAACGCAGGAGGCAGAAGTTGCAGTGAGCCAAGATCGTGCCATTGCACTCCAGCCTGGACAAAAAGAGCGAAACTCCATCTAAAACAAAACAAAACAAACCAAACCAAACCAAAACAAAACAAACAGGCTCAGTACCCAAACTTAAGGCCTCAGCATCTGGTCTAGATATAAGAGGCTCTGGGAAAGGCCCCCTTTGGAGACCTCGTCAGGCACACTTCAGATCCAGAAATGGCCCCCAGATGCCCAAAGAATCAAGTGTAACCACCCTAAGGCCTAGAGGCCCAAACACACAGTTCTCAGATTCATCTCCTGTGACCTTGTCAGCAAACCCTAGGCCATGCCCACTCCCTGTCATGCTAGGCACTCCACATCTGCATGCCCCGGTTGCTCCTTCAAGCCCTTGTCTGTCCTCTGTCCTCAAAAACCAAGCCTTCTTAAATTTGTAAGAAATAATGTTGATGTACCACCTTCTAGGGTATAAAAGAAATATGTAGCTCGTGGTACAGAGATAATAGCTAGCTTAAAGATAAAACAGCCTTTTCCTTACAGTAATTTATATGCTATAATATAACCTCCCTCCCAGAAAATGTCAACATCAAGTTTCCCTGGTAGTTTTCCTGATAAATAGACTTAAGCTTCGAGTCTTGAAAAACAAACAAAATGCATTTTCAAGCATCTGGCTTCCCTAAGTAATTACCTGCCAAGATGAGTGAGCTACACACCCTTCAAAGGGCTTCAAATGAAAGGTAAGGCTGCTACAGACAGAAGAGAAAGGCAGGGTGGGCATGCTGACTCACGCCTGTAATCCCAGCACTTTGGGAGTCCAAGGCAGGAGGACTGCTTGAGCCCAGGAGTTCGAGACCAGCCTGGGCAACATAGGGAGACCCCCATCTCTACAAAATGTTTTTCTAAAAATTATCCAGGCATGGGGCACTCCTGTGGTCCCAGCCTGGAAGACAGAGGGAGACCCCCAGAAATACACATGTGGGCTGCACAAGAGTGGAAAGGATCTTGATTGGGGCTCTAGTCTCAGGTTGATGCTCACTCGCTGGATGGTCGTGGACAAATTTTGTAACCTCTCTGAACCTCCATTCTCCAGTATACAAAATAAGACAGTAAATGACCATGAAGATCCCTTCTTTTTTTTTTTTTTTTTTTTTTTTTTTTTTTTTTTTTTTTTGGGGGGGCTCTTGTTTTTCCCCCCGGGGGGGGGGGGGGG
>NW_016827667.1:491063-500948 GCF_001698545.2 Rhinopithecus bieti
AAAAAAACAAAAAAACCCCTTTTTTTTTTTTTTTTTTTTTTTTTTTTTTTTTTTTTTTGAGACGGCATCTGGCTCTATCGCCCAGGCTGGAGTGCGGTGGCCGGATCTCAGCTCACTGTAAGCTCCACCTCCCGGGTTCCCGCCATTCTCCTGCCTCAGCCTCCGGAGTAGCTGGGACTACAGGTGCCCACCACCACGCCCGGCTAGTTTTTTTTTGTATTTTTTAGTAGAGACGGGGTTTCACCAGGTTAGCCAGGATGGTCTCGATCTCCTGACCTGGTGATCCGCCCGTCTCGGCCTCCCAAAGTGCTGGGATTACAGGCTTGAGCCACCGCGCCTGGCCGAAGATCCCTTCTAACTGCTGCAATATATTCTTTTCTCCCTTCAAGATCTTGCACAAAAACACCAGTCATATAAATCATGTCTTCCTCTTTATTCCTGCAGCATTTTCTTGTATACTCTTACTGAACCTCATTCATTGTACCTCAGTGTTTACTGAGCATATAACTGTGTGAGCTGTCAGAAGTCAGAAGTGGTATCTTACTCAGCTCTAAGTTCCACCATGCTCAAACTGTACCTTGTCCATGGTGATGAACTCCATTCATTTGTTGCTGTGAACTAAACGTTGAACTCTGGTGATCCTCAGTTTTGTTCTACTTGATCCTCCACCACGTTCCTACCCTGACCACTGCCTCAATCGAGAATCACTGGTGTGCTGTTAGGTGACTCAGCACTGATGTGTCAGGAATGGAGTAAAGAAGGGGTCCAGGTGGAGGACACAAGCTGGGGACGATTTATATTTGACTTTCAAGCTTACAGTGTAAGGAAGACGGACTCACAAAGAAAACAGCAAAAACTGACTGATAGTGAGCGCTCACTCTGTGCCAGGCACTGTGCCAAATGCTTACATGGATCAAGCCTCAAAACAGTGCTATCAAGGACAGACTATCATCATCCTCGTTTTGCAGACCAGGAAACCAAGGTACAGGGTGGTTAAATATTTGCTCCAGGTCACAAACTAGGTCATGGGGCAAGTATCCAGACAATGTGACTCCAAAGTCCACTTTCTTAACTGTAACTGCTAATAAGTACAAAGGTGATTATGAAGGCACATTTACAATTCCAACATCTGTATCATGATTTCCATCTATTCTCAACACATGGTAGATGCAACAAGCAACAATTCTTAGCCTTACGCGTTAAAGATAGTTATAAAAACTGTTACTTTCAATCCCAGCACTTTGGGAGGCCAAGGCGGGCGGATCACAAGGTCAGGAGTTCGAGATCAGCCTGGCCAATATGGTGAAACCCCGTCTCTACTAAAAATACAAAAATTAGCCAGGCCTGGTGGTGCATGCCTATAATCCTAGCTACTCAGGAGGCTAAGGCAAGAGATCTGCTTGAACCCGGGAAGCAGAGGTTGCAGGAAGCTGAGATTGTGCCACTGCACTCCAGCCTGGGTGAAAGAACGAGACTCTGTCTCAGAAAAAAAAGAAAACAAAAGAAAACAGGCCGGGTGCGGTGGCTCACACCTGTAATCCCAGCACTTTGGGAGGCCAAGGAGGGCGGATCACAAGGTCTGGAGTTCAAGATCAGCCTGGCCAATATGGTGAAACCCCGTCTCTACTAAATACAAAAATTAGCCGGGTGCAGTGGCAGGCGCCTATAGTCCCAGCTACACGGGAAGCTGAGGCAGGAGAATGGTGTGAACCCGGGAGGTGGAGTTTGCAGTAAGTGGAGATTGTGTCACTGCACTCCAGCTGGGGTGACAGAGCGAGACTCCTCCTCAAAAAACAAAAAACAAAAAAAACAAAACCTGTTACTTTCGGCTGGACACAGTGGCTCATGCCTGTAATCCCAGCACTTTGGGAGGCTAAGGCCAGAGGATCACTTGAGCCCAGGAGTTCAAGACCAGCCTGGGCAACATAGTGAGACCCCATCTCTACAAAAAATACAAAAATTACCCTGGCATGGTGGCGCACACCCGTAAGCCCAGCTACTCAGGAGGCTGAGGTGGGAGGATCACCTGAGCCCAGGAAGTCAAGGCTGCAGTGAGCTATGATTGCACCACTGCACTTTGGCCTGGGCAACAAAGCGAGACCATCTTTAAAAAAACAAAAAACAAAAATAAAAACTGTTACTCTCTTTATTAAATTTATTTATTTATTTATTTATTTATTTATTTTTCTGAGACGGAGTCTTGCTCTGTCACCCAGGCTGGAAGTGCAGTGGCGTGATCTCGGCTCACTGCAACCTCTGCCTCCCGGGTTCAAGCGATTCTCCTGCCTCAGCCTCCTGAACAGCTGGGATTAGAGGCGCCTGCCACCAAGCCCAGCTAATTTTTTGTATTTTTAGTAGAGATGTTTCACCGTGTCAGCCAGGCTGGTCTCGAACTTCCTACCTCAGGTGAGCTCCCTGCCTCGGCCTCCCAAAATGCTAGGATTACAGGCATGAGCCACTGTAAATTTATTTTTAATATATATTTTTAGCTGACTCTTGCTCCTCTCTGGAAAACCTGTTATTTTCTGCACCAAGTTCCTCTCTAGGAAATCATCAACTGATTAGAAAACATAAACTTCTAGGCTGGGCACAGTGGCTCATGCCTGTGATCCCAACACTTTAGGAGGCCGAGACGGGAGGATTGCTTCCATGACTACGCACCTGCACTCCATCCTGTGCGGGAGAGGGGGATGGTGTCTCAAAAAAAGGAAGGAAGGCAGGGAGGAAGGGATAGAAGGGATGGAAGTGAGGGAGGGAGGGAAGGAAGAAAAACACGAATTTCTAGAACTGCCAACGTTAGCCTCTGCATTTCAAAATGATGGGCCCCAGGAGCAAGAGACAGAGAAGATGGAAACAGACAAGATGTGGGGGCTCTAAAACCGCTTCTTTTCACATTTGTATCCTTAGCACCGGGCTCAGAGTTTGACACACAACAGGCACTTAATAAAAATGCTGTTTAAGGGAAATGTTTCAACCCTCCTCTAAAACACTCATGGAGAAAAGCAAGGGAAATGAAAAAGAACCAGGCAGAACGCTCTCAAGTTTGATTTAATAAACGTTCAGTGTGGGCTGGGCGCTGGGCAATGATGCTCCCAGCTTTGGGAGGCCGAGGCGGCCAGATCACGGTCAGGAGTTCAAGACAGCTGGCCAACATGGTACACCCCGTCTCTACTACAAAAAATACAAAAATTGGCCTGGGCGCGGTGGCCAAGCCTGTATCCCCGCACTGTTGGGAGGCCGAGACGGAGGATCACGCGGTCAGGAGATCGAGACCATCCTGGCTACCGGTGAAACCCGTCTCTACTAAAATACAAAAACTAGCGGGCGAAGTGGCGGGCGCCTGTATCCCAGCTACTCAGGAGGCTGCGGCGGCAGAATGGGGTAAACCCGGGAGGCGGCGCTTGCAGTGAGCTGAGATCTGGCTGCACTCCATCTGGCGCAGAGCGAGACTCCGCCTCAAAAAAAAACAAAAAATTATCTGCCAGGCGTGTGGTGGCGCCTGTAGTCCGCTACTTGGGAGGCTGAAGGCAGGAGAAATCACTTGAACTGAGAGGCAGAGTTTGGCAGTGGAGCCAAGTCACGGCACTGCCTCCCAGCTGGGCCAGAGTGAGACTCTGTCTGAAATGAAATTGAAATAAATCATGGAACTGAAATCAAATGAAATGAAATGCATGAAATGAAATGAAATGAAATGAAATGAAATATGAAATGAAATAAATGAAAATGAAATGAAATGAAAAATGAAATGAAATGAAAAATGAAAGAACTGAAATGCATGAAATGAAAAATGAAATGAAATGAAAAATGGAAATGAAATGAAATGAAATGCAATGACATGAAAAATGAAATGCCAATGAAATGAAATCGAAATGAATGAAATGAATAAAATAAAATAAAATAAAATAAAATAGGTTCAGTGTGTGCCTGCTCTGGGCAAGGCACCAAGCGCACAGCACGCTGCTTTCTAGAGTCAGGGCTGCAAGGGGAGGGATGGGCAACTTCCTACCTACCGGGTGAGAGTATAAGTCAGTATGACCTTTCTGAAATGCAATTCTGCATTATAAACCAAAAGCTTGTAAATATATTTACTCTCAGTCTAATAACTTCCCTTCGTCATAAAATATTACTGCCCAAGAAAATAAGAGTGCATGTTCATCAATCATTCAACAAAGATTTATTGAGCATCTACCAAGGGCGAGGCATTGTTCTAGGTGCTGGAGACACTGTAGTAAACAAAACAGAGGAAGTCCTTTCCTTCCTGGATTTTTTACATTCTAATGGGGAGAGCAATGGTAAGCAAATGGGCATGTACTATAATGTGTAGTAGTGAGATCTACTTCGAAATATACAGCAGATAAGGGTGTGGGGGTAGCTCATTTAAATAGGTGGTCAGGAAGAGCCTCTCTAAGCAGATGATATTTGAATGGAAATCTGAATTAGGTGTGGGAGATAGACAACTGCCCAGAGAAAGAATGTTCTAGCAGAAGGATTAGCATGTGTAAAGGCCCTGAAAATCAGGAATGTGTTAGGTGTGCTGGAAAAAATCACAGGAGGCCCACTTCACACTTATTAGGATGGTTTTTTTTTTTTTTTTTTGAGACGGAGTCTCGCTCTGTCGCCCAGGCTGGAGTGCAGTGGCCGGATCTCGGCTCACTGCAAGCTCCGCCTCCCGGGTTTATGCCATTCTCCTGCCTCAGCCTCCTGAGTAGCTGGGACTACAGGCGCCCGCCACCACGCCCAGCTAGTTTTTTGTATTTTTTAGTAGAGACGGGGTTTCACCGAGTTAGCCAGTATGGTCTCAATCTCCTGACCTCGTGATCCGCCCGTCTCGGCCTCCCAAAGTGCTGGGATTACAGGCTTGAGCCACCGCGCCCGGCCCATTAGGATGGTTATTATCCAAAGAAAACAGAAAATTAAGTGTTGAAAGGATGTGGAGAAAATGGAACTCCTGTGCATTGCTGGTGGGAAGGTTAAATGGCACAGCCATTGTGGAAGCCGGTATGTCCTCAAAACATTAAACATAGAATTACCATATGATCTAGCAGTTCTCTTTCTGGGTATACACTCAAAGGAACTGTTTTGTTTTTGTGACCCAATCTTGCTCTGTCACCAAGGCTGGAGTGCAGTGGTTCAATTCACTATAGCCTTGACCTCCTGCGCTAAAGCAGTGCTCCTACCTCAGCCTCCCGAGTAGAGTAGCTGGGACTACAGAAGTGTGCCACCACAATGAGCTAATTTCTTCTTTTCTTTTTTGTAGAGACAAGGTTTTGCCATGTTGCTCAGGCTGATCTCAAGCTCCTAGGCTCAACCAATCCTGCCTCAGTCTCCCAAAGTGCTGGGATTACAGGCATTAACCACCGCACTAGCACAATAAATTAGAGTAGGGACTCTGCCAGGGATCGTAGTTCATGCCTGTAATCCCAGCACTTTGGGAAGCCAAAGCAGAAGGATAACTTCAGGCCAGGAGTTTGAGACCAGTCTGGGCAACATAGCAAAACCCCATCTCTACAAAAAATTTAAAAATCAGCTGGGCATGGTGGTACATGCCTGTAGTTCTAGCTACTCAGGAGACTGAAGTGGGAGGATGGCTTGGGCCCAGGAGGTTGAGGCTGCAGTGAGCTGTGATTGCGCAATTTCATTCCAGCCTGGGCAACAAAGCAAGACCCTGTTTCAACAACCACAAAAAATTCATAAAGTAGGAACTCAAACAGATTTCTTTTCTTTTTTTCTTTTTTTTTTTGAGACAGACTTTTGCTCTTGTTGCCCAGGCTGGAGTGCAATGGCACAATCTTGGCTCATTGCAACCTCCGCCTCTGGGTTCAAGTGATTGTCCTGCCTCAGCCTCCCTAAGTAGCTGGGATTACAGGTGCCCACCACCATGCCCAGCTAATTTTTCTATTTTTAGTAGAGCCGGGGTTTCACTATGTTGGCCAAGTTGGTCTTGAACTCCTGACCTTAGACGATGCACCTGCCTCAGCCTCCCAAAGTGCTGGGATTACAGGTGTGAGCCACAGTGCCCAGCCGATTTCTTTTTTTTTCTTTTTTTTTTTTTGAGATAGAGTCTCACTCTGTTGCCCAGGCTGGAGGGCAGTAGCACGATCTCGGCTCACTGCAACCTCCACCTCCTGGGTTCAAGCAATTCTCCTGCCTCAGCCCCCCGGGTAGCTGGGATTACAGGCACCCACCACCATGCCTGGCTAGTTTTTCTATTTTTAGTAGAGTCAGGGTTTCACCCTATTGGCCAGGCTGGTCTTGAACTCCTGACTTCAGGCAGTCCACCAGCCTTGGCCTCCCAAAGTGCTGGGATTACAGGTGTGAGCCACGGCACCTGGCTCAAACAGGTTTCTAACCCACATTCATACTAGCATTATTCACAATAGTCAAAAGCTGGAAACAACCAAAATATTCATCGACAGATGAATGGATAAACGAAATGTGGTATATACATAAAATGGAATATTATTCAACCTCAAAAAGGAAGGAAGCTCTGACACATGCTACAACATGGCTGAACCTTGAAAGCATGATGTTAATTAAGCGAAATAAGCCTACACAAAAGGACAAATATTGCATGGTTCCACTTATACGAGGTTCACAGAATAGTCAAATTCATATAGGGAAAGAAAGTAGAAGAGTGGTTCACAGTAGCTGGGGGGAGGAGGGAACGGGGAATCACTGTTTGTTTTTTTTTTTGCTTTNACAGGCTTGAGCCACCGCGCCCGGCCCACTGTTTGTTGAGTACAGAGTTTCAGTTTGAAGTGATGGAAAAGTTCTAGAGATGGATGGTGGCGACGGCTGCACAACAATGTAAATGTACTTAATGCCACTGAATCCTATAGTCAAAAAGGATGAAAATGGTAAGTAGTAAAATTTGTGTTAAATATATTGTTTATCACAATGTTGTAGGAAATATCAGGAGGACTGATGTGGCTGGAGCACAGTGAGCAAAGGGGAGAGTGGCGCAGGACAGGCAATAAGGGCTACGTGGCCCAGGGGAAGGAGTTCCGATTTCATTCTAGGACTGGTGAGAAGCCACTGGGAGTTGTGACCAGAGGTGACAAAATCTGATTCACATTCTAAAGGCTCACTCTGGCTGCTGTGTGAAGAGGATCAAGAACAGAAATAGGAAAAGGATTCGAAGGCCACTGCAGTCACCCAGGTAATTCCTGAGATTACTTTGGAATCTCTCTTGAAGGTTTGCAAACAGCGTTAACTCACGACTTAACCCTTCATTCTGGCAGCGTGGTGCCCCGCCTTGTGCTTCAGGCTCTAGCAGGAGACGGATCCTCTCCCCAGGAGCACTTCCACCCGAAACCCAGGTCCTCAACTTAAGGCTTTCCCACAAAAATAAACCCACACCATGCCCTGCCTGTCTCCTCTAAAGCTGGATGGGGAACAAGGAGAATGGCTGATTGTTAAATCCCCATGAAAGGTGGTGTTTAGCCCACTTCTGGCCTGCTAGGTTTGTTGTGATATGAGGGAAGAACATTTGCAGAAAGGCTACTTCCGTGTACAGAAAGGCAGAGTGGAACTTGTCCCTAACTTGAACAGGGATGAGCAGATTTTTCTGTAAAGGGCCAGAGAGTAAAAATTTTAGGGAGCTACATATGGTCTTTGCTGTATATTCTCCTTTGCTGTTTTGTGTTTGTTGCTGTTGCTGGATCATATTACTTCTATATTTAATTACCATATGAATCATATGATAATTGTTGAGTCATATGGTAATGCTATGTTTAATTTTTTGAGGAATCATCATACCATCTTAACAGTATCTGCACCACAGCAATGCACAGGGCTCCAATTTCTCTACATCCTCACTAACATTTATTTCTCTCTCTCTCTCTCTTTTTACTTTTTATTTTTAGAGACAAGGTCTCGCTCTGTCACCCAGGCTGGAGGGCAATGACACAATCATAGCACACTGTAGCCTGGAACTCCTGGGCTCAAGCAATGCTCCCACCTTAGCCTCTCCATAAGCCATCACACCAGGTGTTTTTTTTGCCTTTTTTTTTTTTTTGTCTTCATAATAGCTATCTTAATGGGTGTGAAGTGGTATCACAACATTGTTTGTTTGTTTTTTGAGACGGAGTCTTGCTCCGTTGCCCAGGATGGAGTGCAGTGGCACAATCTCTGCTCACTGCAAACTCTGCCTCCCAGGTTCAAGCGATTCTCCTGCCTCCTCGAGTAGATGAGACTACAGGCGCCTGCCACTACGCCCGGCTAATTTTTGTGTTTTTAGTAGAGATGGGGTTTCACCATGTTGGCCAGGCTGGTCTTGAACTCCTGACCTCAGGTGATCCACCTGCCTCTGCCTCCCAAAGTGCTGGGATTACAGGTGTGAGCCATCGCACCCGGACTCAAAATGGTTTTGATCTGCATTTACCTAATGACTAGTGAAGTTGAGCATCTTTTCATGTGCTTATTGGCCATTTGTATTATCTTCTTTGGAGAAATGTCTATTGAGGTTCTTTGCCCCCCCACCCTCCTTTTTTTTAAATTTTTTTACAGACAGAGTTTCACTCTGTCACCCAGGCTGGAGCACAGTGGCATGATCACAGTTTACTGTAACTTCAAACTCCTGGCTTGGCCATTTTTTAACTGAGTTGTTTGTTTTTTGGTTGTCGAGCTGTGTTTTTTTTTCTACAATCATTTAAACATGTAAAAACCATTCTTAGCACATAAGCCATTAAAAAAAAAAATTGGCTGAGTGTGTAATCCTAGCACTTTGGGAGGCCGAGGCAGGCGGATCACGAGGTCAGGAGTTCAAGATCAGCCAGGCCAAGATGGTGAAACCCCATCTCTACTAAAAATACAAAAATTAGCCGGGCGTGGTGGCGGGTGCCTGTAATCTCAGCTACTCCGGAGACTGAAGCATAGAATTGCTTGAACCCGGGAGGCAGAGGTTGCAGTGAGCCAAGATTACACCACCACACTCCAGCCTGGGTGACAGCGAGACTCTGTCTCAAAAAAAAAAGGTCATGGGCCATTTGCCCCTCAAACTGTAGTTTGCCCTACTCCTTCATTTTACATTTGGGGAAAGTCAGGCCCTGAGAGAGGCAGTGACTGCCCTTGGTCTCCTGATTCTCAAGTAAAGTTGTTGCAGTGGTCTCTTTAGCTACTACTTCATTCATTCAACAAATACTTATTGAGAACCTACTATGTGCCAGTCACCAGGGAAGGGGCTGCTACGGAAGAGCCTGAATCAGATCTGGTCCTCAGAAGCAGGAGTGCAGAGGGCATTAAGGTATGAGACAAATAATCACACAAATAAATACATAAATGCAAACTGAAATAAGTGCTAGAAAAAAGAAAAACCAGCTGCTATGAAAGGGAATATAGGCAAGGCTTCTCTGAGAATGCCATTTCAACTGAGTTCTGAAGGACAAGTAAAAGCAACTCAGATTAGCAGAAGGGGACGAAGGTACTTCTGGCAGAGGAAAATGTATGAATGGGGTAAGAAATTCTATTGAGTATTTTATTAAAAGTGCTAAATAGGGTTTTCAGGGAGTAGTAAGATCATTCCATTTTCTGTGAAGAGAATCGGAGAGGCCCAATAGGTCAGAATGGAATAGGCTGAAAGCAGAAACAAGTGGGCAGGCTCCTCGAAACGTTCAGCTGAGTGGATGGGGGCCTGGGCTGGAGTGGTGGTGGTAGAGATAGAGAGGGTGAACAGGTTTGAGGATTACTTGGGAGCCTGACTCATCAGGACCCGGTGATGTTCTAGATGGCATGGGTGAGAGGACAGGGAGGTACTGAGAATGACTCCAGGTTCCTAGCTTGAATAGATGGATGGTGGTGCCATAAGATAGGGAAATCCAAGGAAGGAGCAGGTTTGGAGAGAGAATTGAAAGAGTTCAAATTTTTTTTTTTTTTTTTTTTTTTTTA
>NW_016827667.1:501676-525492 GCF_001698545.2 Rhinopithecus bieti
AGCTGGGATTACAGCTGCATGCCACCGCCCCTAGCTAATTTTGTATTTTAGTAGAGATGGGATTTTACCCTGTTGGCCAGGCTGGTCTCAAACTCCTGACCTCAGGTGATCTGCCTGCCTGGGTCTCCCAAAGTGCTGGGATTACAGACATAAGCCACTGCGCCTGGCCAATTTTTGGATGTAGTAAGATTTAGACTGCTGTGAAACATCCAAACGGAGGGATCAAACAGGCAGATAGATACATGGATTAGGGATTCAGAGAAGTAGTCTGAACACAAGTTAAATTTGGTAGTGGTGCTCATCACTACCACTGAACCGTGCTGGACAGGGCCAGGGAGCCTTAGTAGAAGGAGCAGAGGCCTGAGCTGGGCATCAGGGTTCTAGTCTCAATTCTGCCACTAACCAACTTCTCTGAGTTGCAGTTTTGCCATCAGTAACACAGGGAGCTTGGCCTCCATCAGGGCTTCTTTAACCTTTTTTGAATTAAAATTCCCTCCTCTGGCTGGGTGTGGTAGCTCATGCCTATAATCTCAACACTTCGGAGGCCAAGGCGGGAGGACTGCTTGAACCCAGGAGTTCAAGACCAACCTGGCCAACATAGTGGAACCCCATCTCTACAAAAATACAAAAATTAGCCGGGCATGGTGGTGTACACCTGTGGTCCCAGCTACTTTTGAGGCTGAGGTGGGAGGATTGCTTGAGGCCAGGAGAAGGAGTTTGCAGTGAGCCGTAATCATGCCATTGACTCCAGCATGGGTAACAGGGAGAGACCCTGACTCAAAAAAAAAAAAAAAAAAAAAAAAAAAAAAAATCCTCCTCTCCTCCAGAATAAAGACATAAGAAATATCACACATGATTTTCAGAGGTTCCTACACCCAGTTCCTGGAGCCTTTCTGTAGAGGCCAAATTGAGAACTCCTAGGCTATTTGGACAAGCAGTTTAGGAGTTCTTCCTTGTACACACTTGAAATGTTTGTGTATCCTCTAGGTTGCCCTGTGACAGCAACCTAGGTTGGCTATGACAGGTATTAAACCATGGTGAGGGACACCAGGGCGTAGGTCTCTCTTGCTTTCTACCAAAAAGTGTCTGTTGCCATGAAGCTAGCCAGTGTATCCAAAGTGCAAATGGAAATAAGTGCTAGAAGGAGAACTGGCTGCTATGAAAAAGAAAAATAGGTAAGGCCTCTTTGAGGGTGCCACTTACTTATGCTCCAAAATAGACTGTACGTATTAATATATACATTTGCTTTCTTAGAATGCCCTGCCTCCATCTCCACATGTCCAAACTCTACTCTTTCTTCAAGGCCCCAAATACCTTCTCTACTTCCTTTATCCCTTCTCTCAAACTAAAAGCAATCTCAGCCTACACTGAACATCCACAGCACTTTGTACCCCTCTTAAGGAACTTACCATGTCTCCCTTGTATGCACGAATCTTGCCTCTCCTACTGAAAGGCAGGAACAGCACCTGTTACGCTTTATAGAGAGGCTTCACACATATCCCTTATCTCGTCTGAGTTCGAACTGGATCCCAGTCACTATTGCCCAGCTCAGACCTTGGTCTCTTGCCTAGACACCAGCCCCACCTGACCCCCTAGTGGCAGCTCTTCCATTCCTCCCACCCCCACCCATTTTCATTATGCACACTAGAGTTGAATTTTCTTTTCTTTCCTTTTTTCTTTTCTCTTTTCTTTTTTAAGAGAGGCAGGGTCTCACCCTGTCATCCAGGCTGGAATGCAGTGGCAAAATCATAGCTCACTGCAACTTCCCAGGCTCAAGTGATCCTCCCACCTCAGCCTTCCATGTAGCGAGGACTACAGGCATGTAACACCCTGCCCAGCTTTTTTTTTTTGTTTTATATATCTATAGAGAGACAGAGTCTCACTATGTTTCCCAGGCTGGTCTCAAACTCCTGACCTCAAGCATTCCTTCCACCTTGGCCTCCTAAAGTGCTGGAATTGCAGGTGTGAGCCATCACATTCAGCTGAATACTTTCTTTAAAATCCAATTATGGGCAGGGCACAGTGGCTCACGCGTGCAATCCCAGCACTCTGGGAGACCAAGGCAGGAGGATCACTTGAGCCCAGGAGTTTGAGACCAGCCTGGGCAATACAGCTGGACCCCATCTCTGGGAAAAAAAAACACACACAAAACAAATTAGCCAGGCATGATGATGCACACCTGCAGTCCAGCTACATGGGAGGCTGAGGTGGGTTCACTTGAGCCCAGGAAGTCGAGGCTGCAGCGAGCTGTGATTATGCCACTGCATTCTAGCCTGAATGAGACAGAGATCTTTTCTCAAAAACTAGAATAAAAAAAAAGAAAATCTGATTATGTAACTTCTCTAATTAATAGAGAATGGCTTCCAACTGACTTCCTCAGGAGTTCTCAAGTTCAGGGTTAGAAATTCTAGATTTCAGTTGGGCACGGTAGCTCACGCCTGTAATCCCAGCACTTTGGGAGGCCAAGGCTGGTGGATCACTTGAGGTCAGGAGTTCAAGACCAGCCTGACCAACATGGTGAAACCCTGTCTCTGATAAAAACACAAAAATTAGCTGGGTGTGGTGGCACATGTGTAATCCCAGCTGCTCAGGAGGCTGAGGCAGGAGAATTCCTTGAACCTGGGAGGCAGAGGTTGCAGTGAGCCAAGACTGCACTCCAGCCTGGGCAACAGAGTGAGACTCCATCTCAAAAAAAAAAAAAAAAAAAACCCTCCAGATTTCCCACTCGGATCTTGGGTGAAATGTCTCAAATAATTTCTCACTAGTAATAAAGTATTAATTAAATAATTTGCAGGCAGGGCATGGTGGCTCACACCTGTAATCCCAGCACTTTGGGAGGTCGAGGTGGGAAGATCACGGAAAAAAAAAAAAAAATAGCCGGGCATGGTGGTGCCTGCCTATAGTCCCAGCTACTCGGGAGGCTGAGGCAGGAGAATCACTTGAACCTGGGAGGCAGAAGTTGCAATTAGCTGAGATCGCGCCACTGCACTCCAGCTCTGGGCGACAGAGCGAGACTCCGTCTCAAAAAATAATAATAAATAAAGAATTTAAAAAATAATAATTTGCAAATGTAGAGCACTTAGAATACAATCCAGGAAAAAAAAATACTGTCTAGGACATAGTAAGCATTATTCAGGTGTTAGGAATTATTAATCCTAAAATATTAACACATGAGAGGGGTGGAGCAGATGCTTTTGATGCTTCATAGACATCCCATGGCCACTTCGGATTTCAACTGCGGCTGCAGGGGACAGATCTGTGCAGGATGACAGCATCTCTCAGGGACCCCCGGGTCTCCCTGATTTTCTGCCCCAGAGCTTCCTCTTCTCAAAAGCTCACTCACCCCATGAGCAGGGCAGCCCAAAAGTACAGGGACAATAGTGGGCACTAATTTTCTTTTTTCCTTTTTTTTATTTTAATTTGAGATGGAGTCTCACTCTGTCACCCAGGCTGGAGTGCAGTGGCACAATCTTGGCTCACTGCAACCTCAGCCTCCCGGGTTCCAGCGATTCTCTTGCCTCAGCCTCCCGAGTAGCTGAGACTATTGGTGCGTGCCACCACGACTGGCTAATTTTTGTATTTTTAATAGAGACGGGGTTTCACCATATTGGCCAGGCTGGTCTCGAACTCCTGACCTCGTGATCCGCCCGCCTCGGCCTCCCAAAGTGCGGGGATTAGAAGTGTGAGCCACCGCACCCGGCCTAATGGGCACTAATTGTATTTCTTTCTTTTCTTTTTTCTTTTTCTTTTTTTTTTTTTTTGAGACAGAGTCTTGCTCTGCCGCCCAGGATGGAGTGCAGTGGCGCGATCTCGGCTCAGTTGGGCACTAATTTGCATTTGATGAACGCCTCTCCTTCCTATATTGTTAAAACTATCACCATGATCCGGGGGAGATAACAGAAATCCTAAATCCAGCTTGATCAGTGTTTCACTCCCTGGCATCTTTTATCAACACCTAAGGTAGCATGGAACTCTAGGCCGTCTGCCTTAACCTTCTGATCCTCCTGCTTTTAGCCCACTAACGAGCACATGCTGAGAAGGGCATCAGCGACCTGAAAAGAGTCAATGGGCTAGAGTGGAAAAGAAAATAGAGACAGCAGGGTCATCGGTCACACTGGCAAGGAGGCATGAAAAGGGAGTGAAGCGGCCTTGAGATCTGACTTTTCTTTCGCCCTAGGCTCTAAGTGGAGGAATTAAATCAGCCTGCAGAAGAGACTGAAATGACGCACCTCTTGTCACAGTCAAGGCAGAAGCGGAAACGGAGGCCGAGACTGCGCAAGCGCAGAGGAGGCTAGCGTTCCCTCGCAGCCTCACCCCGCGGCCTCTAGCAGACAGGGGCCACAGGGAGAGCACAGCTACCCGGCGCGAAGAGCCCTCTGTTCCCCGCTTACTCTTGAGGCCCTCGGACCGTCCAGGAAATGTCTGGGAGCCCGCTGCGGAGGGCATAGGGCCGACCCTCTCTCCCCGCCCAGGACCTGAATGAACCTGGAGAGCGGATACCAGCCGCGGCCGAGGCGCTAGGACACGAAGGGCCGCCAGACCTCTCAGGATCAGCCTTCCTCGCCACCATTCTCACCTCTTTGTCCGCTGCCTTCTCCTCAATGCCTAGCAGCGCGTACAGGTCCATCTGTAAGAGCTCCTTGGTCACTGCCATGGTTCTGGCCTGACGGATTCGTACTACAACTCCCAAGAGTCTAAGCGCGCGTGGGGACTGCCGGCTCCGCGTGGCGCCTAGCCCTCTGGGAATTGTGTTCTGAGTCAGGCTTGACTGACTCTGAGGGAGGCTGGCAGTCGTGAATGAACTACGACTCCCAGCAGCCCCCGTTGCCGCCGCTGCCGTAGGCTGGCTGCAGGGGAGCGTCCGGATTCCCCGCTCTAGGTCGCGGCCGGACAGTGCCAGTGGGCGTGTGGGGCGGGGCAGGGCGTGGCAGGGCAGGGAAGGGAAGGGCGGAGCTGGGGTGAGGGTACAAGGGGCCCAGGACTTGGCCGGCGTGACCTCAACTCTGCAGATCCTGCGGTGCTGGGAGCCACCATGGAGAGTAGGTGCTACGGCTGCGCTGTCAAGTTCACCCTCTTCAAGAAGGAGGCGAGTCTTCCCTCCCCGAAAGCTGCAGGGCCAGGGAGGAGAGGAAGGAAAAGCGCGGGACTTAACGTCCAAAACTTGGTCTTACGGCATCTTTCCAAGCTGTGTAGTTTTGATGAAGTCATTGATCCTCAGTTTCCATTTCTGTAAAATGGGACTAACATTCCCTCGCTTTCGGAGTTTATGTGACGGTCCACTGAAGTCCTTTAGGTTGAGAGTTCCCTATAAACTGTAAAGCGCGCTGCCGTCATTTTTGCAACGCTACTCTTTTCTGTCGGCCCAGTGTAGCATCTGGCGGTTTTTTTCTCTCCACCCTGCTCCTCCGAAGCGCGGTGTCCATCACACCAAGCCCGTTACTCTCTCTGCTCTGAACCTTCCCCATCCCGCAGCCCGCCCTTCTCCAGGTCGCTCGAGTTCGGTTACCACACTTCTTCCTGATTCAGGGGCACCATGGTGAAGGGTAGCTGTCCTGTCCTTATCACAGACCTGCCAGATTCCTCTGGTAAACTGCAGGCTCCCTCTGCCACAGCTGTGGCTGGGGATTCTGACCAAGAGATGATGGGAACCAGAGGGAGTAAATTAGTATCACATAGGAAGGCAGGACTGTGTAGCGTTTACCAACCTGGATTTTGGAGTCAGGGTTCAAATCTGAGCTCTGCTGTCTTACTGAGGGGGTGACCTTGGTTTGGATAAGTTATGTAACTTCTCTGTCCCTCTCGAAACAAGGATAATCACGGTTGGCATCAAGATTAAGTAAAATAATGTGTGTAAATTGTGAGGAATAAATCACATGATGAATGTTAAGTACTGGGTTTAGTGCCTGGTACATAGTAAGTGCTTAATAAATGGAGGCTATTGTTAGCCCATCCTGAGCCAAGCCTCCCTCCATCTCTGCAAGAGCAGAGGAGGCATGGGCTGTGCCCTGTCTCTGATTCTCCTTTGTGGAAGAGTCAGTGGCCTGAAATACTGGGTTTTATCTATCTGTCTTCTACACCCCTGGGTCAGGGAATTGAAGACAGGGTAGAAAGCATGGGAATTTTGTATAAACCTTCATTTGGCTTGAATAAGATGCTGGAAACCGAGGAATTGCTTTACTCTCCACCCCTAGGCCTTAGGGGCCCCACTCCTCTTCCTCCTCCCGGCAGCTGGCCATAACTTCAGTGACTTCTCTGTGTGTGTGCTTGGAGAGTCCCTGGGAGCAGCCTGCAGGGGCAGGTGAGAGGTAGATCTCCTGTTTCATGTTTCTTGTAGTATGGCTGTAAGAATTGTGGCAAGGCCTTCTGTTCAGGCTGCCTAAGCTTCAGTGCAGCAGTGCCTCGGACTGGGAACACCCAACAGAAAGTCTGCAAGCAATGCCACGAGGTCCTGACCAGGTGAGAGGCAGGCATGGGTGAAAGTTCAGTCAAGTATGGCAGTGGGCATCTGGCCAGCCCTCACAGCTTTGTACTCTGTGTGGCGAGAGTCAGCCAAGGAAGTGTTTGGAGTGGGGGGCACTACCTGGTGGGATGGCAGGACTTATAACACTAGATTTCTTCTCTGTAGAGGATCTTCTGCCAATGCCTCCAAGTGGTCACCACCTCAGAACTATAAGAAGTAAGTGCTGAAGAGAAAAAGACAAAGAGGGTTGGGGAAAGGCTACGGGAGCCATAGGGAAAGACCCTCCCGGAATCTTCTAGATGAAATGAGCACAGAATCAGGAGAATGCTCTCCTCTCCAGCTCCTGACTGCCCTCTTGGGCTTGTAAAGCAGCTCTTCAGCCCTCTCTCCAGGACAGGCACTAGGTATAGTTTGTCCTTTCAGCTGGACCCTCTGGCTGGTCAGCCAGGTTGGGCTGCAGGGTGGCATGAGTGAGGGGCACAGCAGATTGCCCACTGGAGGCCTCCCTAGGTGCCCAGAAATGATTCGATTTGAATGGGAAACAGTGAGTTGGTGCCTTCACTCTTCCCCTCTGCCTTCTTCAAGAGCCTCTATCTCATATCCTGCCAGGCGTGTGGCAGCCTTGGAAGCCAAGCAGAAGCCCAGCACTTCCCAGAGCCAGGGACTGACCCGACAAGACCAGATGATTGCTGAGCGCCTAGCACGACTCCGCCAGGAGAACAAGCCCAGTGAGCGGGGGCAGATGGGGTTGCCTAGAGGACACAGTCCAGGGCTTCTGGGACTGAGATGCCTCTGGCCCTTACAAGGCTCCCTCTGTGCCAATTGCAGAGTTAGTCCCCTCACAGGAAGAGATAGAGGCACGACTGGCTGCGCTAAAGGGTGAACGTCAGGGTTCCATCCCTTCCACCCGGGAAATGGAGGCACGACTTGCAGCGTTGCAGGGCAGAGTTCTACCTTCTCAAACCCCTCAGCCGGTGAGTATTATGGCTTAGGAGAGAAGCGGGAGTGCTAGGGGGAGGACCCAGCAGACGCCCAGACACAGGTATTGGGGTGGTACAAAAGTAATTGCAGTTTTTGTCATTACTTTTAATTGCAAAAACCTCAGTTACTTTTGCACCAACCTTTGTATTTTATGTACTTTGCAGGAGTTGGCAAAGCCTCCCACCCCTACCTCCTGATCCTCAGGCCTGCTACCAGACCCGGGGACCAGGGACAAACATCACAATTGGGTAGGGCAGGAAAAAGTGGCCCCTCAGTCCTGTTGGGGACTGCCAGACCTACTTGATTATGTGGGCCGTGGATCCTTCTCCTTTCCCTGGGCTTTGAGAACTCCTTAGCATCCATCCCTGACCTAGATTGCTTCTGGGCTACCCCTGCTCTCCACTGAGGTTTCCTCATCTGGGCAGGCACATCACACACCAGACAACAGGACCCAAGCCCAGCAGACACAGGATCTGCTAACGCAGCTGGCAGCTGAGGTGGCTATCGAAAGCTGGAAAGGAGGAGGCCCAGGTAACCCCTCCACTTGGCTCCCTAGGAATCTGCCCCATCTCTTTCCCCAGACTGGAGAGGCTCTGCTGTCCACCCTCTGGGAGATGAATGTAAATCAGAGAGTGATCAACATTATGAGAGTTACCATTCATTGAGTGCTTACTCCAAAGGGAGCCAGTGTAAGTCTAGTGTTTAAGTGCACGGACTTTAGAATCAGACAGTGATTCCCAGTTCTACCACGTATTAGCTGTGTGATGCTGGACAAGTTACTTGACCTAAGTCTCACTTTCCTCATGTGTAAAATGAAGATATGTATGGAAAAACCTACCTCAGGGAAATCACAAGGAGTAAATGAGATAATCCAATAAGTGCTTGGGATGGTATCTGACTCATAGTGAGTACTCAGTGAATATTCTCTGCAATCATGATATTGATAAGGAGGAAGAAGCTATTTAGTAGCACCAGCCACATCTCAATGCTCGGTAGCCACATGGGCTTCATGGCTGCCATCTTGGGCAGCACAGATATAGAACATGATGTGGAATGTTTCCATCATCATAGAACATTCTGTTGGACAGTGCTGTTTGAAGGCTTCAGAGCAGTGTTTTTCAACAAAGGATGATTTTGCCCCGCAGGCTACTTATGGCAACATTTAGAGACTTTTTGGTTGTCACAACTCAGGATATTACTGGCACCTAGAGGATAGAAGCCAGGGATGCTACTAAATCTACTGTGTCACAGGACAGCACATCACAATGAAGAATTACCCAGTCCAAAGTGTCAAGAGAACTAAGATTGAGAAATCCTGCTTTAGAGGCATAATCTCATTGAATAGCCTCAATAATCTTAGGAGGCCAGGTGTGGTGGCTCATGCCTGTAATCCTAAACACTTAAGGAGGCAGAGGCAGGAAGGAGGATAGCTTGAACCCGGGAGTTTAAGACTTGCCAGGGCAACATAGCAAGACCCTGTTTAAAAAAAAAAAAAAAAATCTTATAAGGTATATACTATTCTTTTTCATAAATGAGGAAACAGGCCTAGTGAGCTTGAGGAACTTGACCAAGGTCACACAGACATTAAGCTGCAGAGATGAGACTTAAACCTAAGCTGTGATTTTAAACCTCTTGCTCTGAAACACTAAACTGAAGGTGACTGTGTCAGAGCCACACCTAATCTGGTAAAATTCTTCCTGCCCAGTGATAGATAAGCTCTTGGCTTCATTGCCCTCTCTGTGCTGATTCCAGGAAATGCTAATTCCTGCCCTAAAAGGCAAAGAGACTGACTGAACCTTGGCCTCATCATGTCTTGTTCCTTTAGGGCGGTGATTCTCAAACCATAGGACACCCACCCTCAGGACAGAATGTTAAAATACCAGGTAGATGGGGATGGATGTGGTTGGAAAAGACATGGCTAAGATTACTAGTTTTTTACAATTGGGAAAATGGAGGAATACTGATTTTATTTGTAATAGAAACCATAGGCGCTAGTGCTGAGCAAAAAGCTGATGATCTGTGATAGAAAGGGTTGAGAAAGGCCAGGCGTGATGACTCACGCCTGTAATCCCAGCACTTTGGGAGGCCGAGGCGGGTGGATCACAAGGTCAGGAGTTGGAGACCAACATGTTGAAACCCTGTCTTTACTAAAATTACAAAAATTAGCCAGGCATGGGGGCACGTGCCTGTAATCCCAGCTACTCAGGAGGCTGAGGCAGGAGAATGGCATAAACCTGGGAGGCGGAGGTTGCAGTGAGCTGAGATCGCACCACTGCACTCCAGCCTCAGTGACAGAGCGAGACTCCGTCTCAAAAAAAAAAGAAAGAAAATTATTTAAGAGAAAGAAAGTGTTGAGAAATGGGCTCATTGGCTTCTAAGGAGAGATCTTGGGATGTCTCTGCCTCTCTGATGGCATTGCCCCTTCCAGCTGCCTCTCTCCAGAATGACCTCAACCAGGGTGGCCCAGGGAGCACTAATTCCAAGAAGCAGGCCAGCTGGTCCTTGGAGGAGGAGAAGAGCAGACTGCTGGCTGAGGCAGCACTTGAGTTGCGGGAGGAGAACACGAGGCAGGAACGGATTCTGGCCCTGGCCAAGCGACTGGCCGTACTGCGGGGACAGGACCCCGAGAGAGGTGAGGCTGGGGAGCAGCTGCTCACTGGTGTCCCTTGATCAAGGCCTCCCTGGCAGGGCTGAGTCAGGTGCTGGGGGTATTTGTGCCCAGAGATCTGCTGAGCCCAGCCCAGAGCCACAAGGAAGGTGGTAGAGCAAAGCAGTGGGTGAGGAGGAGTCGGGCAGCCATGAGGGCAGGGGACCTTCAGTCCATTAAGGGGCTGAGGTTTCCACTCCTGCCTCCAACCTAGCCCTCAGGCCTGCTTCAGTGATGGCAGGGCTGGGGCAGGCAGGGACAGGTTTGATCAGGGTAGCTGAAGAGGCTTCTCAGCTCTGAAATAAGTGCCCCTGGGAACCGAACCAGTTCTGGGAGGCAGGAGGGCAGCCACTCATGTGAAATCTCTCACCCTCACTCCCCCTTTCCCTGTTCCCGTCTCCCTCTTCAAGTGACCCTCCAGGACTATCGCCTCCCAGACAGTGATGATGACGAGGATGAGGAGACAGCCATCCAGAGAGTCCTGCAGCAGGTGGGCCTGGCTTACTCACCTGCCACCCCTTGTCCCATCTCTGCCTCATTGCCCCACCTCCACTGTGGTTGGACAGTAACTGTGAAGCTCCTTCAGGGACAAGAGGAATAGAGGAAGTAAGGTACCCAGTGGGGTGTGGGAGCCTCATTGGGAGTTCTCACTGGGCCCCCACTGTCCCTGTGACCCAGACCCGCCCACTGGTCCCTGGAGATAGGGTATCAGCAGCCACAAGTAAAGAAAAAGATGAGTTTGAGAAGCTAAGTCCACAGCACACAGAAATAGTGGGAGATGGAGGGCCTGGGCCTGGAGCAGGGAGTGGTACCTCTTCACCCTGTCTGCAGCTCACTGAAGAAGCTGCCCTGGATGAGGCAAGTGGCTTTAACATCCCTGCAGAGCAGGCTTCTCGACCCCGGACCCAACCCCGAAGGACAGAGCCTGAGGTGAGAAAAGCCCCAGGTGCAGACCCCCAGGCCGCCCACAGCCTTGCTTCCTGCCTGGCTGACTGCTCCTGCAGTGGCTCCCACACCTCACTGGGTACCTTACTTCCTCTATTCCTCTCTGGTCCCTGAAGGCCCAGGATGTGGACCCCAGGCCTGAGGCTGAGGAAGAGGAGCTCCCCTGGTGCTGCATCTGCAACGAGGATGCCACCCTACGCTGCGCTGGCTGCGACGGGGACCTCTTCTGTGCCCGCTGCTTCCGGTGGGTGCAGGTGGAATGTTCTGTGGGAGGGCTCAAAGGCTGCCTGGATCCCTGACTTGTATCCCTTTGTTCCACAGAGAGGGCCATGATGCGTTTGAGCTTAAAGAGCACCAGACATCTGCCTACTCCCCTCCACGTGCAGGCCGAGAGCACTGAGGACACCCTGGTTCTCCCGGAAGGGCAGTCCCACAGGCAGTGGCACCCATTTCTGGGCCCAGCCACAGGATGTCTGATGGGAGAGCTTGTCTGGCTCTACTGATGATGGATAGGCCCCTTCCTGAGCTTTGGTGTCCCTGGAATGAGGAAAGATTCTCTATTCGAGAAGATGACTGGGAGGGCCGAGGGAAGAAGTCGGGGCCCTCCTATTAGAAGCCCAGACTGGAAGTGAGAGGCATGATGGGGAGAGACCAGACTGAATCTACGGGTGAGCCCTGTAACCTGGCTCTGGGGCACAGGGCCCTCCCTTGGCACTTAGTGGATCTAATAAAGTATGTTGATTCATTGGGCCTAGCATCTCATTTCTGCAACCCTGTGAGCCTGGGCCCTGTGAGCGGTGGCAGGAACAGAGCAGGCTGTAAGCACAGTTGTGGGGAATGGGGGAAAAGGTTGAGCCATCCTATGAAATTCTCCAGGCAGGAGCAACCCTACCCATCCTGGTGGCGTCACATGAAGTAAACATGCGCATTCATTCAATTGAACTGTGCTCCAGCTCTGGGCAGCCCCACTTAGCCACCAGGCCCCACCATCTTGGATTTCTCAGCCTCTCCACTGCTCACACAATGCATGCTAGAACAATGCACACACACCCTGCTTCCTGCCATACTGGCAAAGGACCCCACCTCCTAGGGCTCCTGTACCAACCTGCCTGCCATTCAGTCTCAGTATCTCTCTTCCAGTGATGCGCCCTAACCGGACCCCTGACCTCTCGGCATGTACCCTTTACATGCCTCTGCTATTTCTCTTCCTGCCCCTGGCTGGAACCAACTCACTAAGGAGCCCTCGGACTGAGGTCTACCTCCTACATCATTTGTGGTTGGAGGACCCTTTTCTGAGGCTCTCAGATCCAGCTAGGTTTTTCCTGTTACTTCCTCTCTAGGATTTGAAACTAGTGTTTGCCATTGGCGTCCCTCTTGTTGATTATGCCAAGAGGCTGTGTACCTTAGGCAGATAATGTCTGCTAGGCCCCTTGGCCTTGCTAGATTGTGATCTCTCTGAAGTGGAGCTGTGACCCTTGTCTTTGAATTCTCGAGTCCTTTGGATGGATGGATGGATGGATGGATGGATGGATGGATGGATGGAGGGTTGTGTGGGCACAGCCTAGTGACTTAGGTTGTGGCCTTCCTGTGTATCACTTCATCCTCTCCCTCCCCTGTCCCTCAGCACAGACATGTTCCACACTCCATTGAGCTGGGGCTCCTAAAGGTTTTATCCACTTGGCTGCCAAGGAAGGCATTAGACAACAGCCAGCTTTCTCCCAGAGAGCCCAGCTGACAGAAACTAGTTGTGACCGCACAGACAGTAGGAGTATACAAATGTCCCTCCTTGTTCACATTTCTGGTTTGTGTCCCTAGGAGCTATTTCCCTCTTAGCCAGGATCTGGAGTTTCAGGGCAGGCCCGGCAGTGCTGAGGCTGCTAAAGATGGTCTTTCAGGCTTATTTCTGAGGCCGGCTGAGTCTCCGGAGTTTCTTGAGTTGACTGAGCAGCTCAGAGATAAAAGCCTGAGGGAGAAACAGGAGTGAGACCAAGGCTTGGGGTCACAATTCACCTCTCACCCTGTCTTCCCTAATCTTCCCCTACCCCTAACTCCCCAGAGAAGGAGAAGACCCACAGTCAAGCCTTCCCTTCAAATACTCCTCTTCATTAGCTGCCTCCCACATTGGGCCTCCTCTTACCCCAGACCAGCAGAACGTCCCTTACCTCTGTGGGGCGAGGGCAGTTCCCAAGAATGGCCTAGATAGGGGAGAACACAGAGAGGGCCCCAAGTCACAGCACTTTCCCACAAGTCCCCACCAATCTCCCAAGAATACTCCCCTCTGGGTTGGTTCTCTCCACTCCACCAAAGGAGGCAGAACCTGGGAGTCTGGGTTCCCTCTGACCCAAGGCCAGCTTCTAGCCCCCATCCTACCTCCAGCTGAGTCTTCTGCTCCTCTGTGGATAGATCCATGAGAGCCTCCAGGTCAATTTCAGGCTCAGAAGGGGTTGCTTGATCCTATTTGGAAATCACATGGGTCTCAGAGGGGCCTGACCAGCTGGTGCTGGAATGAAGGTTACTGTCAGGGACTCAACCCACCTCTCTCCATTTTCCCATGGTTAGACTTTCTCCTCACTCCTAACACCCATTCAGTTTTCCATTCAACAGTAATTTACTAAACATGTACTATATTTTGGCTGGGTGCGAAGGCTCACACCTGTAATCTCAGCACTTCGGGAGGCCGAGGCAGGCAGATCACCTGAGGTCAAGAGTTCAAGACCAGCCTGGCCAACATGGTGAAACCCCATCTCTACTAAAAATACAAAAATTAACCAGGCATGGTGGTAGATGCCTGTAATCCCAGCTACTTGGAAGGCTGAGGCGGGAGAATCACTTGAACCCGGAACCTGGGAGGCAGAGGTTGCAGTGAGCTGAGACTGTGCCACTATACTCCATCCTGGGTGACAGATGGAGACTTCATCGCAAAAAAATATAAAATAAAATAATTTAAAATTAAAGACATCTGATAAGGGACTATTACCCAAAAAATACAAAGAATTACTGACCAGGCATGGTGACTCACACCTGTAATCCCAGCACTTTGGGAGACTGAGGTGGGTGGATTATTTGAGATCAGGAGTTCGAGACCAGCCTGGCCAACTTGGTGAAACCCTGTCTCTACTAAAAATGCAAAAAGTAGCTAGGCCTGGTGGCACATGCCTGTAATCCCAGCTATTTGAGAGGCTGAGGCTGGAGAATGGCTTCAACCAGGAGGTGGAGGTTGCAGTGAGTGGAGATCGTGCCACTGTACTCCAGCCTGCCTGGGCGAGACTCTGTCTCAAAACAAAACAAAAACTGGCTATGGTGGCTCATGCCTGTAATCTCAGCACTTTGGGAGGCCAAGGCGGGTGTATCATTTGAGGTCAGGAGTTCGAGACCAGCCTGGCCAACATGGTGAAACCCCGTCTCTACTGAATATACAAAAATTAGCTGGGTGTGGTTGCGCACACCCGTAATCCCAGCTACTCCAGGAGCTGAGGCAGGAGAATTGATTGAACCCGGGAGGCAGAGGTTGCAAAGAGTGGAGCGCACCACTGCACTCCAGCCTGGGTGACAGAGCAAGAGTGTCTCAAAAAAAAAAAAATTAAATTACAAGAAGAAGATGAACAACGCAATTAAAAAATGGACAAAAGATAAGAACAGACATCCCACTAAAGAAGATATATAGATGGAAAGTGAGTGTATAAAAAGATGCTCAACATCATGTGTCATTAGGGAATTGCAAATTAAAACATTCATTCATTCATGTCATTCACTGCTGGTGGGAACGCAAAATGGTATGGCTACTTTGGAAGACAGTTTGGTGGTTTCTCACAAAAATAAACTTTTTTTTTTTGAGACAAAGTATTGCTCTGTCATCCAGGCTGGAGTGCAGTGGTGTGATCAAGGCTTATTGCAGCCTTGACCTCGCAAGCTCAAGGGATCCTCCCACCTCAGCCTCCCAAGTAGCTGGGACCACAGGTGTACACCACCCCACCCAGCTAATTTTTTATTTTTCGTAGAGACAGAAGTCTCAATATGTTGTCCAGGCTGGTCTCAAACTCCTGGTCTCAAGTGATCCTCCCGCCTCTGCCTCCCAAAGCACTGTAATCCCAGGCGTGAGCCACCATGCCCAGCCCTAAACACACTCTTACCATGCTATCCATTAATTCACTCCCTTGGTATTTACCCGAATGAGATGAAAACACATTCACACAAAAACCTGCACATAGATGACCGGGTGCAGTGGCTCACTCCTGTGATCCCAGCACTTTGGGAGGCCGAGGCGGGTGGATCACGAGGTCAGGAGATCGAGACCATCCTGGCTAAAATCCTGTGAAACCCTGTCTCTACTAAAAATACAATAAATTAGCTGGGCGTGGTGGCGGGCGCCTGTAGTCCCAGCTACCTGGGAGGCTGAGGCAGGAGAATGGCGTGAAGCTGGGACACGGAGCTTGCAGTGAGCCAAGATCGCACCACTGCACTCTAGCCTGGGCGACAGAGCAAGACTCTGTCTCACAAAAATAAATAAATAAATAAACAAATAATAAAACCTGCACACAGATGATCTATAACAGCTTTATTCATACTTGCCAAACGTGGTAGCAACTAAGATAGTCTTCAGTAGGTGAATGGATAAACCAACTGGTATGTCCAGAGAATGGAATATTATTCAGTGCAAAAATGAAATGAGCTATCAAGCCATGAAAAGTCACGGAGGAATCTAAAGTGCATATGACAGTTAAATAAGCCAGTTTGAAGCCAGTCACAGTAGCATGCACCTGTATAGTCCCAAGGAGTCTAGCCTGGGCAAAAAAGTGAGAGACACTGTCTCTAAAAAAAAAAAAAAAAAAAATGAAGAAGCCAACCTACATACTCTATGATCCCAACAATAAGACCTGCTGGAAAAAGTCAAAGTATGGCAATAGTAAAAAGATCAGTGATTGCCACAGGGGAAAGAGGGAGGAGGGACAAGTAGAGCACAGGGGATTCTTAGCACAGTGAAACTCTTCTGTATGACACTATAACGGTGGATACATGTCATGCACAGTTGTCCAAAACCATAGAATATACACCAAGAGTGAAGCCTAATTTAAACCATGGACTTTGGTCCATAATGATGTGTCAATGTAAATTCATTGATTGTAACAAATAATGTATAACCTTGCTGCTGGGTGAAGGATAGTGGGGGAAGCTATACATATGTGGGGGCAGGGAGATATGGGAAATATCTGTGCTTTATGCTCAATTTGTCTGTGAACCTAAAACTGCTCTAAAAGATAGGTCTATTAAAAAAGGGACGTGAGCTCAAATATAATAAAATTCATATTTTACTGCTTCAACAAGGACATTCTGTTATCTTTTCATTTACCCATTTTACAGATGAAGGGGACTTTCTCTTTTTTTTTTTTTTTTTTGAGAGAGTCTCGCTCTGTCGCCCAGGCCGGAGTGCAGTGATGCGATCTCGGCTCACTGCAAGCTCTGCTTCCCAGGTTCAGGCCATTCTCCTGCCTCAGCCTCCCGAGTAGCTGGGACTACAGGCACCCGCCACTATGCCCAGCTAATTTTTTTTGTATTTTTAGTAGAGACAGGGTTTCACCGTGTTAGCCAGGATGGTCTCAATCTCCGGACCTCGTGATCCGCCCGCCTCGGCCTCCCAAAGTGCTGGGATTACAGGCGTGAGCCACTGCGCCCGGCTGAAGAGGACTTTCTTAAGTGAAAACGATGTGGTGGTGAAGAACATGACTACTAGTACAGTTTAGTGCCACTTTCTTGATTCATGTTAAGGGCCACTGTTGCTTTTGCATTATCAGCACAAATATCAACATACTGGAAAAGGCAAACAAAATCTTAGCATTGGCCAGTAGCGGTGGCTCACGCTTGTAAGTAATCCCAACACTTTGGGAGGCTGAGGCAGACGGATCACTTGAGGTCAGGAGTTTGAAACCAGCCTGGCCAACTTGGTGAAACCCCCGTCTCTACTAAAAATACAAAAATTAGCCAGGTGTGGTGCCATGCGCCTATAATCCCAGCTACTTGGGAGGCTGAGGCAGGAGAATGGCTTGAACTTGGGAAGTGGAGGTTGCAGTGAGCCAATATCGTGCCACTGCACTCCAGCCTGGGTGACAGAGCAAGATTCTGTTTCTCAAAAAAAACAAAAAAAACAAAAAAATTTACTGTTATTATGAAAATAATCACAGAACCTTTGAAAGAGTTCTTGGAAACCTCCATAGGTCACCAGACCACTTCAAGAACTGATATGTTATCCATTTTTCTGTTGAGATTTTCAGTTTTTTCTTACTGATTTAAGAACTCTTTATTTTTAACTTATTGAATTCAGATTAACTCTAGATTCCACATATGATGGAAATATCTATTATGCTGGAGGGGTGCTGTTGGGGAAATACATGTATGTATTTATATAGTTGAATCTAATGGTATTTTCCAGTGTGTATTGCTTTTTTTTTTTTTTTTTTTTTTTTTTTGAGATGGAGTTTTGTTCTTATTGCTCAGGCTGGAATGCAATGGCATGATCTCGGCTCACCACAACCTCCGCCTCCCGGGTTCAAGCAGTTCTCCTGCCTCAGCCTCCCGAGTAGCTGGGATTACAGGCATGTGCCACCACACCTGGCTAATTTTGTATTTTTAGTAGAGACTGGGTTTCTCCATGTTGGTCAGGCTGGTCTTGAACTCCCAGCTTCAGGTGATCTGCCCACCTCGGCCTTCCAAAGTGCTGGGATTATAGGCATCAGACTCTGCCCAGAGCTTTTTTTTTTTTTTTCTTCCAGACAGGGGTCTCTCGCTCTGTCATCCAAGCTGGAGTGTAGTGGTGCGATCACGGTTTACTGCAGCTTCAACTTCCTGGGCTCCAGCAATCCTCCCACCTCAGCTTCCTGAGTAGCTAGGACCAGAGACGTGCACCAACACACCCAGCTGATTTTTATATTTGTGGTAGAAATGGGGTTTCACCATGTTGCCCAGGCTGGTCTTTAACTCCTGAGCTCAAGCAATCCACCCACCTCGGCCACCCAAAGTGCTGGGATTACAGGCATGAACCACCCTGCGCGGCCACTACTATTTTTTTTTTGTTTTTTTAATGCTTAACAAGTTTTTCCCATACTGTCTTGGACACATATTTTATATTCACGTTTACAGTTTTTCACTGCTTTGAGAATTTCATTTTTTTTAAATTTAATTTTTTTTTTTTTTTTTTGAGACGGAGTCTCGCTCTTGTCACCCAAGCTGGAATGTGCACTGGCAGATCTCAGCTCACTGCAAGCTCCGTCTCCCCGGGTTCACGCCATTCTCCTGCTCAGCCTCCGAGTAGCTGCGGACTACAGGCACCCGCCACTTTTGCCCGGCTAGTATTTTTGTAGTTTTTAGTAGAGACGCAGTTTCACCATGTTAGCCAGGATGGTCTCGATCTCTGACCTTGTGAGTCGCCCTGCCTTGTCCTCCCAAAGTGCTGGGATTACAGGCTTTGAGCACGCACCCGGCCCGTTTTTTTTTTTTTTTTTTTTTTTTTTTTTTAGGCAGAGTCTTACTCTGTTGCCCAGGCTGGAGGGCAGTGGCACAATCTCAGGTCACTGCAACAGCAGCATCCCTGGTTCAAGTGATTCTCAATGCCTCAGTCTCCTGAGTAGCTGAGACGAGAGGAGCCCGCCACCGGGCCTGGCTAATTTTTGTATTTTTATTTATTTTATTTTATTTATTTATTCATTTATTATTTTTTTTGAGACAGAGTCTTGCTCTGTTGCCCAGGCTGGAGTGCAGTGGTGTGATCTCAACTCACTGCAACGTCTGCCTCCCGGGTTCAAGTGACATTCCTGTCTCAGCCTCCCGAGTAGCTGGGATTAGAGGCGCCCGCCACCATGGCCAGCTAATTTTTGTATTTTTAGTGGAGACAGGGTTTCACCATTGTTAGCCAGCCTGGTCTCCATCTCCCGACCTCGTGATCCGCCCGCCTCGGCCTCCCAAAGTGCTGGGATAACAAGTGTGAGCCACTGCACCCGGCCATAATTTTTTTTTTTTTTTTTTTTGAGATGGAGTCTTGCTCTGTCGCCCAGGCTGGAATGCAGTGGCTCCATCTCGGCTCACTGCAACCTCCACCTCCCGGGTTCAAGCGATTCTCCTGCCTCAGCCTCCCAAATAGCTGGGATTACAGGCGTCTGCCACCAGGATGGCTAATTTTTATATTTGTAGTCGAGACAGGGTTTCACCATGTTGAGCAGGCTGGTCTTGAACTCCTGACCTCAAGTGATCTGCCCGCCTCAGCCTCCCGAAGTGCTGGGATTACAGGTGTGAGCCACCACACCTGACAGAGAATTTCACCCTTTGCATTTGATTAAATCCTTTGGAATTTATTTGACATATGTACCCAGTGCCTATTCTTTACCTGGCATTGTGAACTTGGGAACTTCAGTGAGTAAAACAAAGATGCTGCCTCAAAGAGGTGGTGCAGTCAAGGAGACATAATAAAAATAGACATTATAAGTAATTAAATTATATAGGCCGGGTGCAGTGGCTCACGCCTGTAATCCCAGCACTTTGGGAGGCGGAGGTGAATGGATCACGAGGTCGGGAGATTGAGACCATCCTGGCTAACATGGTGAAACCCCATCTCTACTAAAAATACAAAAAATTAGCCAGACGTGGTGGCGGCGGGTGCCTGTAGTCCCAGCTACTGCGGAGGCTGAGGCAGGAGAATTGCTTGAACTTGGGAGGCGGAGGTTGCAGTGAGCTGAGATCACTCCGTTGCACTCCAGCCTGGGTGACAGAGGGAGACTCCATCTCAAAAAAAAAAAAAAAAAAAGTGCAAATTTAATGCTATGTCAATTATACTTCAATAAAGTTGCTTGTATAAAAAAAGAAGAAGAAGAAGAAAAAAGAGAGAAGAAAAAAATAAATCAAAGAAAAAGAAAAAGAAACCTCACCTACCTTCTCACTGCTCCCATTGCCAGGGGATAACCACCTTAACAATTCTGGTCCTTCCATACCTTTTTAAAAATAATGCCTAAATTAGCCCTTTCACCTTAAGATCTAGATTTTCCCCTTTGCTTCCTTGACATCTAGGTCATCTTACTCAGCATTTATTTATTTATTTTTATTCATATTTTTTTGATTTGAGGTGTCACGGTGTCACTCTGTCACCCAGGCTGGAGTGTATTGGTGCGATCATAGCTCACTGCAGCCTCAAGCTCCTTGGGCTCAAGAAAACCTCCTGATTCAGCCTCCTGAGTAGCTGTGACTACTGGCATGCTCCACCACACCTGGCAAATTTTTGTATTTCTTTGTAGAGACAGGGCCAGGCCTGGCCTCTGCCTTGTTATTGAGTGCATCCTGTGTACTAAGCATCATGATGAGTGCTGGGGCATACAGCGAGACAGAGAGGAGGACCCTGGCCTTGAAAAGCCTATAGTTTATTGAGAGATACAGACAAGTGAAACGGTAGTTACCATACAGGGTGAGCCCAGGCACAGTGGCTCATGCCTGTAATCCTAGCATTTTGGGAGGCTGAGGCGGGCAGATCACTTGAGGTCAGGAATTCGAAACCAGCCTTGCCAATATGGTGAAACCCCCTCTCTACTAAAAATACAAAAAAATTAGCTGGGCGTGGTGGCAGGCACTTTTAATCCCAGCTACTGGAGAGGCTGAGGCTGGAGAATCGCTTGAACTCGGGAGGCTGAGATTGCAGTGAGCCAAGGTCGCACCACTGCACTCCAATAGAGACTCTGTCTCAAAACAAAACAAAAAACCAAAACAAGACAAAAAACAATACAGGGTGATAGGTACCCTGATGAGATACTACGGCAGCACATGGGAGGGGAGCTTAACCAAGGCTGGGGTTCAGGAAGGCTTCCTAGGCAATGAGCTCTCCTCTGAGACCTGAAGGCTGAGTGAATCAGATATTTATGCTTCTGATCACGATGAAGTTTATTCTCACAATTTGAGTCACTAGAAAACTAGACAAAATATATGAACAATATTTTCAGACATTGGATGACAGGTAACTCAGGGCTGTAATCCCAGAGACGAAGGACACAAAAGAGGTAAACTCCCATTGCCCCAGATTTCTTCCTGGAGGCAACTTTCAAATCACAGAGCAGAGAGATCCCAAATAGAGCACAGTGGTCTTGCTAAATTGATATGACAGATCAGAGTTTAACAGGGGTGAGATGGCTGGAAGTTACTGGACAAAGTTCTGGGAATGAAGGAGGTATGCAGAAAGAGACCTCCAGCAATCTGCATAAAGGTTCTCTTGAATCTTTGTTGAACTCTTTTTTTTTTTTTTTAAGACGGAGTCTTGCTCTGTGGCCCAGGCTGGAGTGCAGTGGCCGGATCTCAGCTCACTGCAAGCTCCGCCTCCCAGGTTTACGCCATTCTCCTGCCTCAGCCTCCTGAGTAGCTGGGACTACAGGCGCTCGCCACCTCGCCCAGCTAGTTTTTTGTATTTTTTTAGTAGAGGCGGCGTTTCACCGGGTTAGCCAGGATGGTCTTGATCTCCTGACCTCGTGATCCGCCCGTCTCGGCCTCCCAAAGTGCTGGGATTACAGGCTTGAGCCACCGTGTTGAACTCTTAAGATGTATATTCATACAGTAAAATTTTCACAAGACCAGATACCATGAGTCACTGAAGGCACAGAGGGAAACAGTTCCGAGACCCCACACAGGACTTGGAGACAAAGCTGAGTTCCAACCAGAGTGGACAGTTGTTCTTGATCATGCAGGAGTTCAGTACAGACCTCAAAAGGGTGGTGCTCACTGGGCATGGTGGCTCCTGCCTATAATCCTAGCACTTCAGAAGGCTGACACGGGAGGATCACTTGAGCTCAGGAGTTTGAGACCAGCCTGGGCAGCATAGTGAGACCCCATCTCTACAAAAAAAAGTTTAAAAATTATCCAGGTGTGGTGGCATGCTCCTGTAGTCCCAGATCTGAGGGAGGCTAAGGCAAGAGGATCACTTGAGCCTGGGAGGCTGAGGTTACAGGGAGCCCTGATTACATCACTGCACTCCAGCATGGGCAACAGAACAAGATTCTGTCTCAAAAAATAATGATAATAATAATAATAATAACAAAGGTCAGGCATTACTAGAGGGTTAAATTACTCTCCAGATTAAAGGTTACTCTAGACTAACCCTAGCAAAGCTTAAAAGCAAGCTCAGACAGATCAAGCTGAACCATAAGTAACTTAACCACCTACTAGAACAAAGCCAAACTAAAAATTCAGTCACTCAACATAAAATGTGCAATGTCCAGTTTCTAATAAAAAATTAATAGTTGTGCTAAGAAGCAGGAAAATGTGACCTATGACCAAGAGGGAAATTAGTCAATAAAAGCAGACCAAGCTCCTTCTGCCCCTTAACGATCTTGCTGCTCTCCCTCTCACTCTGGACTTAAAATTTTTTTTTTTTTGAGATGTAGTCTCGCTCTGTCGCCCAGGCTGGAGTGCAGTGGCACGATCTCAGCTTACTGTAACCTCTGCCTCCCAGGTTCAAGCAATTCTCCTGCCTCAGCCACCCAAGTAGCTGGGATTATAGGTGTGTGCCACCATGCCTGGCTAGTTTTTGTATTTTTAGTAGAGATGGGGTTTTACCATGTTGGCCAGGCTGGTCTCTAACTCCTGACCTCAGGTAATCCACCCACCTCAGCCTCCCAAAGTGTTGGGATTACAGGTGTGGCCTGGATTAAAAAACTTAAAAAGCAGACCCAGAAATGACATAAATGATAGAATTAGCAGACATGGAAAACATGAACACAGTAATGAGAGATACGGAAGATAAAAGAAAGAATCAGGCCAGGTGCAGTGGCTCACGCCTATAATCGCAGCACTTTGGGAGGCTGAGATGGGTGGCTCACTTGAGGTCAGGAGTTTGAGAATTTGAGACCAGCCTGGCCAACATGGTGAAATCCCGTCTCCACTAAAAATATAAAAATTTAGCCAGGTGTTGTAGCATGCACCTGTAATCCCAGTTACTCGGGAAGCTGAGGCAGCAGAACGGCTTGAACCTGGGAGGTGGAGGTTGCAGTGAGCCAAGATCATGCCACTGCCCTCCAGCCTGGGTGACAGAGCAAGACTCTGTCTCTAAATACAATAAAAATAAAAATAAATAAATAAATAAAAGAACCAGCTGGGCACAGTGGCTCATGCATTAATTTCAGCACTTTGGTGGGGGCTAAGACAGGAGAGTGCTTGAGGCCAGAAGTTTGAGACCAGCCTGGGCAACATAGCAAGAACTCTTCTCCATTTAAAAAAAAAAAATTAAGAAAAAAGAATCAGGCCGGGTGCCGTGGCTCACACCTGTAATTCTAGCACTTTGGGAGGCCAAGGTGGGGATCACCTGAAGTCAGGGGTTCGAGATCAGCCTGGCTAACATGGTGAAACCCCATTTCTACTAAAAATACAAAAATTAGCCAGACATGGTGTCCATGTCTGTAATCCCAGCTACTCAGGAGGCTAAGGCAGGAGAATTGCTTGAACCAGGGAGGCAGAGGTTGCAGTGAGCTGAGATCGCGCCTTTTGCACTCCAGCCTCAGTGACAGAGTGAGAGTCTGTCTCAAAACAAACAAACAAACAAAAAAAACAAACGGAGCACCTAGAGAAGAAAAACTGCACATTTTAAATGTAAACTTTACTGAATAGAATTAACAGCATGTTTAACACTGTGTGAAAAAAAAAAAAGGTCAGTTGAAGATATAGCAAATGAAATGAGCCAAAAGGAAGCACAGATTAAAAAAAAAACCTGGACCGGGCGCGGTGGCTCAAGCCTGTAATCCCAGCACTTTGGGAGGCCGAGACGGGGGGATC
>NW_016827667.1:526999-540683 GCF_001698545.2 Rhinopithecus bieti
AAAAAAAAACCTGGGTGTGCAGGGTAGGGGGAAGGACAGAATAGTAAAGAACTTTGATGACCTATGGATATCAAGTGGTCTAACATCTATAACTGGAATCTCAGAGGGTGTGGGTGAGCATTATAATAAAGATACACTCTAGGCCAGGCATAGTGGCTCATGCCTGTAATGCCAGCACTTTGGGAGGCCGAGGTGGGCGGATCACCTGAGGTTAGGGGTTTGAGACCAGACTGGCAACCATGGCAAAACCCCGTCTCTACTAAAAATACAACAATTAGCCAGGTGTGGTGGTGCCTGCCTGTAACCCCAGCTACTGGGGAGGCTGAGGCAGGAGAATCACTCAAACCTGGGAGGCGGAGGTTGTGGTGAGCCGAGATCGTGTCACTGCACTCCAGCCTGGGTGATAAAGTGAGACTCTGTCCCAAAAACAAACAAACAAACAAAAAACACTCTAATGATTAGAACTTTGCCTTTAAAAAGGCATCAGTCTTGGTCAGGTGCAGTGGCTTATACCTGTAATCCCAGCACTTTGGGAGGCTGAGGTGGGAGGATTGCTTAAATCCAGGAGTTCAAGACCAGTCTGGGCAACATAGGGAGACCTTGTCTCTAACACACACACACACACACACACACACACACACACACACATACACACAAATTAAATAATAATAAAAAATAAAAAAGTATCAGTCTTGCCCCCAAAACCATCATTATATCACTTTTGATATTCAATATATGTATAGTCATGTGCCACATAACGATGTTTCAGTCAATAACTGACCACATATACAATGGTAATCCCATAACGTTATAATGGGCCAGGCTAAGTGGCTCATGCCTGTAATCCCAACACTTTTGGAGGCCAAGGTGGGTGGATCATTGAGCTCAGGAGTTTGAGACCAGCCAGGGAAACGTGGTAAAACCCCGTCTCTACACAAAATGAAAAAATTACCCGGGTGTGGTGGCATGCACCTGTGCTCCCAGCTACTTGGAAGGCTGAGGTGGGAGGCTGGCTTGATCCCAGGAGGTGGAGGTTGCAATGAGCCAAGATCAATCCACTGCACTTCAGCCTGGGTCACAGGGCCAGAACCTATCTCAAATAATAATAATAATAATAGAGTCCGGGACCAGAGGCTCATGCCTGTAATCCCAGCACTTTGGGAGGCCAAGGCAGGCGGATCACCTGAGGTCAGGAGTTCGAGACCAGCCTGGCAACATGAGGAAACTCCGTCTCTACTAAAAATACAAAAATAAGCCTAGCATGGTGACGCGTCCCTGTAATCCCAGCTACTCAGGAGGCTGAGGCAGGAGAATCGCTTGAACCTGGGAGGCGGAGGTTGCAGTGAACTGAGATCACATCACTGCACTCCAGCCTGGGTGACAGAACGAGACTTTGTCTAAAAAACAAACAAACAAACAAATAAAAAAACGGAGATTATAATGGAGCTGAAAATTTCCTATTGCCTTGTGACATTGTAGCCGTCATAAGGTCATAGTGCAAGGCATTAATTACATATTTGTGATGCTGGTATAAACAAACCTACTGTACTGCAGTTGTATAAATGTATAGCACATACGATTACACACAGTACAGAATACATATAATGATAATAAATAACAATGATATTAGTTTATGTATTTACTGTACTATACTTTTAATCATTATTTTAGGGTGTTCTCCTTCTACTCGTTAAACAAACAAAAAAGTAACTGTAAAACAGTCTCAGGCAGATTCCTCAGGAGGTATTCCAGAAGAAGGCACTGTTATCTTGGAGATGACAGCTGCATGCCTGTTATTGCCCCTAAAGACTTTCCAGTGGTCTGTGTGTTGGACTTACTTCACCCATACCGGTATGTCTGATGGGGGTGAAGTTCAAGATCAGGCAAGAGAAAAACACGTAAAGGAAGCAATCTCCCAACTGACCCAGGTACATAGCACCCCTACCCCCTACAAAGGACTAGATTTCTCAACACTACATGAAACCCTCTGTACCCATACTCACCTGGCAAGTCTCTTTAATACCACCCTCACTGGGCTCCATGAGGTCTTGGCCCAAAACCCTACTAACTGTTGTATGTGCCTCCCCCTGCACTTCAGGCCATACGTTTCAATCCCTGTACCTGAACAATGGAACAACTTCAGCACAGAAATAAACTCCACTTCCGTTTTAGTAGGACCTATTGTTTCCAATCTGGAAATAACCCATACCTCAAACCTCACCTGTGTAAAATGTAGCAATACTATAGACACAGCCAACCCCCAATGCATCAGGTGGGTAACTCCTCGCACACAAATAGTCTGCCTACCCTCAGGAATATTTTTTGTCTGTGGTACCTCAGTCTATCGTTGTTTGAATGGTTCTTCAGAATCTATGTGCTTCCTGTCATTCTTAGTGCCCCCTATGACCATCTACACTGAACAAGATTTATACAATCATGTCTTACCTAAGCCCCGCAACAAAAGAGTACCCATTCTTCCTTTTGTTTTATTTATTTATTTATTTATTTATTTTTTTTGAGACAGAGTCTTGCTCTATGGCCCAGGCTGGACTGCAGTGGCTGGAACTCAGCTCACTGCAAGCTCCACCTCCCGGGTTCACGCCATTCTCCTGCCTCAGCCTCCCGAGTAGCTGGGACTACAGGCGCCCGCCACCTCGCCTGGCTAGTTTTTTGTATTTTTTAGTAGAGACAGGGTTTCACCGTGTTAGCCAGGGTGGTCTCGATCTCCTGACCTCGTGATCCGCCCGTCTCGGCCTCCCAAAGTGCTGGGATTACAGGCTTGAGCCACCGCGCCCGGCCCTTCCTTTTGTTATTGGAGCAGGAGTGCTAGGCGGACTAGGTATTGGCATTGGCGGTATCACAACCTCTACTTAGTTCTGTTACGAACTATCTCAAGAACTAAATGGTGACATGGAATAGGTCGCCGACTCCCTGGTCACCTTGCAAGATCAACTTAACTCCCTAGCAGTTGTAGTCCTTCAAAATCAAAGAGCTTTAGACTTGCTAACCACTGAAAGAGGGGGAACCTGTTTATTTTAGGGGAAGAATGCTGTTATTACGTTAATCAATCCAGAATTGTCACCGAAAAAGTTAAAGAAATTCGAGATCGAATACAACATAGAGCAGAGGAGCTTCAAAACAACGGACCCTGGGGCCTCCTCAGCCAATGGATGCCCTGGATTCTCCCCTTCTTAGGACCTCTAGCAGCTATAATAGTGTTACTCCTCTTTGAACCCTGTATCTTTAACCTCCTTGTTAAGTTTGTCTCTTCCAGAATCAAAGCTGTAAAGCTACAAATGGTTCTTCAAATGGAGCCCCAGATGCAGTCCATGACTAAAATCTACCATGGACCCCTGGACCGGCCTGCCAGCCTGTGCTGCAATGTTAATGACATCAAAGGCACCCCTCTCAAGGAAATCTCAACTGCACAACCCCTACTACACCCCAATTCAGCAGGAAGCAGTCAGAGCGGTCATCGGCCAATCTCCCCAACAGCACTTGGGTTTTCCTGTTGAGAGGGGAGACTACAAGACAGGGCTAGCTGGATTTCCTAGGCCGACTAAGAATCCCTAAGCCTAGCTGGGAAGGTGACCGCTTCCACCTTTAAACACGGGGCTTGCAACTTAGCTCACACCCGACCAGATAGTAAAGAGAGCTCACTAAATTGCTAATTAGGCAAAACACGAGGTAAAGAAATAGCCAATCATCTATTGCCTGAGAGCACAGTGGGAGGGACAATGATCAGGATATAAACCCAGGCATTTGAGCCAGCAACGGCTACCCTCTTTGGGTCCTCTCCCTTTATATGAGAGCTCTGTCTTCACTCTATTAAATCTTGCAACTGAAAAAAAAAAAAAAAANCAAGACAGGGCTAGCTGGATTTCCTAGGCCGACTAAGAATCCCTAAGCCTAGCTGGGAAGGTGACCGCTTCCACCTTTAAACACGGGGCTTGCAACTTAGCTCACACCCGACCAGATAGTAAAGAGAGCTCACTAAATTGCTAATTAGGCAAAAACACGAGGTAAAGAAATAGCCAATCATCTATTGCCTGAGAGCACAGTGGGAGGGACAATGATCAGGATATAAACCCAGGCATTTGAGCCAGCAACGGCTACCCTCTTTGGGTCCTCTCCCTTTATATGAGAGCTCTGTCTTCACTCTATTAAATCTTGCAACTGAAAAAAAAAAAAAAAAAAAAAAGACCTTCCAGTGGCACAAGAAGTGGAGGTGGAAGATAGTGATATTGATGATCCTGACCCTATTTAGACTAATGTGTGTGCTTATGTATTCGGTTAAAAAAAAAAAAAAGTTCAAAAGGTAAGAAAAATAATTTCAAATTTAAAAAATTTGTACAAAGCTCCAGCCTGCTCAACATGGTGAAACCCCATCTCTACAAAAAATACAAAAATTAGCCAGGCATGGTGGTATGGGCCTGTAGTCCCAGCTATTTGGGAGGCTGAGGTAGGAGAATCTCTTGAACCCTGGAGGTCGAGGCTGCAGTGAGCCATATTCGTGCACTGCACTCCAGCCTGGGTAACAAAGTGAGACCCTGTCTAAACAAAAAAAAAAGCTTGTAGAATAAGGATATAAAGAAAGAAAATATTTCTGTACAACTGTAAAATGTGATTGTGTTTTAAACTAAGTGTTATTACAAAAGAGTCAAAAATTTAAAAAATTAAAAAGTTCAGGGCCAGGTGTGGTAGCTCACACCTGTAATCCCAACACTTTGGAAGGCTGAGGTGGGAGGATTGCTTGAGTCCAGGAGTTAGAGACCAGCCTGGGTAACATGGCAAGACCCCATCTCTATTTTTTTTTTAAAATCTAAAGTTTATAAAGTAAAAAAGTTACAGTAATCTGAAGTTAGCTTATTACTGAAGAAAGACAAAACAATTCATAGGCTGGGCACAGTGGCTCATGCCTGTAATCCCAGCACTTCGGGAGGCCAAGGCAGGCAGATTGCTTGAGCCCAGAAGTTCGAGACCAGCCTGGGAAACATAGTGAGATCTTGTCTCAAAAAAAAAAAAAGAAAAAAGAAAGAAAGAAAAAATATTTTTATAAATTTAGTGTAGCAGCTGGTCATGGTGGTTCATGCCTGTAATCCCAACACTTTGAAAGTCCAAGGCAGGAGGATCGCTTGAGGTCAGGAGTTCAAGACCAGTTTTGTTTTTTTTTGTTTTTTGTTTTGAGATGGAGTTTCGCTCTTGTTGCCCAGGCTGGAGTGCAATGGCACAATCTCAGCTCACTGCAACCTCCGCCTCCCAGGTTCAAGTGATTCTCCTGCCTCAGCCTCCCAAGAAGCTGGGATTACAGGTGCCCGCCACCACGCCCTCCTAATTTTTGTATTTTTTTAGTAGAGATGGGGTTTTGCCATGTTGGTCAGGCTGGTCTCGAACTCCCAACCTCAGGTGATCTGCCTGCCTTGGCCTCCCAAAGTGCTGGGATTACAGGCGTGAGTCACCATGCCTGGCCTCAGGAATAGTTTTATAAAACTTAAAAAGACATTTTGTTGTTGTTGTTGTTTTGTGGGGTGTTTTTTTGTTTTTGTTTTCGAGATAGGGTCTCATTCTGTCACTCACTGCAGTGCAGTGGCACAGTCATGGCTCACTGCAGCCTCAACCTCCTGGGCTCAAGCAATCCACCTACCTCAGCCTCTCAAGTAGTTGGGACTACAGGTGCACACCACCACATCCAGCTTTTTTTTTTTTTTTTACAGAGTTTTGCTCTTGTCACCCAGGCTGGAGTGCAATGGTGCAATCTCGGCTTATTGCAACCTCCGCCTCCTGGGTTCAAGTGATTCTCCTGCCTCAGCATCCCGAGTAGCTGGGATTGTAGGTGGCCACCACCATGACTGGCTAATTTTGTATTTTTAGTAGAGACAGGGTTTCATCATGTTGGCCAGGCTTGTCTCTAACTCCTGACCTCAGGAGATCCATCCACTTTGGCCTCCCAAAGTGCTGGGATTACAGGCGTGAGCCACTGCGACTGGCCCCTGGCTAATTCAAAAAAATTTTTTTGGCAGGGCGTGGTGGCTCACACCTGTAATTCCAGCACTTTGGGAGGCCGAGGCGGGCAGATCACGAGGTCAGGAGATCGAGACCATCCTAGCTAACATGGTGAAACCCTGTCTCTACTAAAAATACAAAAAATAAGCCAGGCGTGGTGGCGGGCACCTGTAGTCCCAGCTACTTGGGAGGCTGAGGCAGGAGAATGGCGTGAACCCGGGAGGCAGAGCTTGCAATGAGCCGAGATCACGCCACTGCACTCCAGCCTAGGCAACAAAGCGAGACTCTGTCTCAAAAAAAAAAAAATTTTTTTTTGTAAGTGGGGTCCCACTATGTTGCCCAGGCTGGTCTTGAACTCCTGGGCTCAAGCAATCCTCCTGCCTTGGCCTCTCAAGTTCTGGGATTACAGTTATGAGTCACTGTACCCAGCAGGAAAAGAAAGAATTTAGTGCAGCCTAAGTGTACAGTGTTTATAAAATCTACAGTAATGTCCTAGGCCTTCATATTCACTCACCATTCACTCACTCACACACTCACCCAGAACAACTTCCAGTCCTGCAAGCTCCATTCATAGTAAGTGCCCTATATAGTCGTGCCATTTAAAATCTTTTCTACCATATTTTTACTCTACCTTTTCTATGTTTCGATATATAAATACTTAGCATTATATTACAGCTGCCTACAGTATTCAGTACAGTAACCTGCTATACAGGTTTGTAGCCAAGGAACAATAGCTATACCGTATAGCCTACATGTGTGGTAGGCTATACCATCTAGGTTTGTGTAGGTACACTCTATGAAGTTTGCACAATGATGAAATTGCTTAACAATGTAGCAGTTCACAGAATGCATCCCTGTGGTTAAGCAGGGCATGACTACATATTTAATATAAGGTATGTGTCTTACTGAGTACAAGACTGCCACTGCAGGCCGGGTGCAGTGGCTCGCCCCTGTAATCCCAGCACTTTGGGAGTCCAAGGTGGAAGGATTGCTTGAACCCAGGGGTTAAAGAGGGGCCTGGACAACATAGCAACACTCCATCTCTATTAAAAAAAAAAAAAGGGCTACCACTGCAATCTGGTGTTGAGAATGTGGGCTGACATCACAGTCCAAATACTCTTGCCCTCAGATAATTTTTGAACTCTCAGAACATAAGCAGGTATATAAAACAACCCCTGCTGAGATGAACAACTGGGAGATATGTGACTCTATCTCACATAGGGTGGTTTGCTGGAGGTTGCTGCCTGATTTAACCCCCTTTCTTACCTCCTGTCCATATCCAGGGCCCTTACTCCTGACCTCTCCACCAGGGACACCAGCAATGAAATAAGGCTCAGATGAACCAACAACTTTTTTTCCTTTTTTTATAGAGGCAATCAAGTTAAACACAAATGTTTGTTTCACATATTCATTGACAATACTTTTCTTTTTTTTTCTTGAGACGGGGTCTTGCTTTGTCGCCCAGGCTGGAGTGCGGTGGCACGATCATGACTCACTGAAGCCTTGACCTCCCAGGCTCAAGCAATGCTCCCACCTCAGCCTCCCAAGTGGTTGGGACCACAGGCACACACCATCACACGCTGCTAAATTTTTGTATTTTTTTTGGACAGGGTTTCACCATATTACCTATGCTAATCTCGAACTCCTGTGCTCAAGCAATTTTCCCACCTCAGCCTCCCGAAGTGCTGGGATTATAGGCATGAATCACTGCACCCAGCTGACAATACTTTATTTTTTTTTTTGAGATGAAGTCTCACTCTGTCACCCAGGTTAGAGTGCAGTGGCATGATCGTGGCTCACTGCAAGCTCCACCTCCCAGGTTCACGCCATTCTCCTGCCTCAGCCTCCCAAGTAGCTGGGACTACAGGTGCCCGCCACCACGCCTGGCTAATTTTTTTGTATTTTTAGTAGAGACGGGGTTTCATCATGTTAGCCAGGATAGTCTCAATCTCCTGACCTCGTGATCTGCCCATCTCGGCCTCCCAAAGTGATGGGATTACAGGCACGAGCCACCGCGCCGGGCCAGACAATACTTTTTTTAAGTCAAAAGTTTAATAGAATTATTACTTAAAATGTTACTATATCAAAAAGGAAGCTACAGGAAAGGAATGTTTCAAAACTCTGGGATGGTCAACAGTGTCCCTTGCTAATGTGAACATTAGATTTACCCCCAAGGCAGTGACTGGTGACCTTGGCCAGAGCTCTCAATAGAGTGGTAGAAGCAGAAGGCAGATTCCAGTGGATTGACTGACGACAAGCAGGGAAAAAGTAAATAAGGCTGTGAGTGTGGACAAGTCCTTTAAGGAGTTTGGCTCTAAGGTGACAAGAAATAGGGCATAGTAGGCTAGGTGTAGTGGTTCACGCCTGTAATCCCAGCACTTTGGGAGGCTGAGGCCGGTGGATCACCTGAAGTCAGTAGTTCGAGACCATCCTGGCCAACATGGTGAAACCCCCATCTCTATTAAAAATACAAAAAAATTAGCTAAGTGTGGTAGTGGGCACCTGTAATCCCAGCTACTTGAAAAGCTGAGGCAGGAGAATCTCTTGAACCTGGGAGGCAGAGGTTGCAGTGAGCCAAGATTGCGCCACTGCACTCCAACCTGGGCAACAAGAGTGAAACCCTGTCCAGAAAAGAAAAGAAATAGAGGGGATGGTAACTAAAGGGGTGCATGTGGGCAAGAGTCTCCATAAAATAGGAGAAACTCATGCATGTTTAAGTCCCTGTTTAGAAGGCAAATCCACGCTCTACCTCCGGACAACAGGAGCTCTAGGACCCCAAGTTTGCATTCCCAGACTTGGTTCCTCCAAACACCCCACACCAGGCTGCACATCCAGGGAGAAGAGGTAGAGCCCTCCAACAAAGGAAGGTTGGTCCCAAGATACTAAACAAATAAAGGGTTGTGTTGCATGTTTAGATGCTTTCCCACTGCGGCTGTCTAAGGTGGGTGTCTGGGGTAGAGCCCTGGTGGGTGGGCAGGTACTCTTCATAAAACTGGAATGGAGTAGAGTCAGGCTGGAGACTGTGCTGTCTTGACCTCTGCGCAAGATGATCAACCACCCAGGGCTTCCCCAGCTACTTAACTGCTTCCTGCTGAAAAGAGCAGGGATTGGGAAAGAAACTGCCACCTGGCACCTTTGGACAATTGCCATGGCAATCACAGGCCAGGCATTGTATTCCCGTCATTGCCTGGGAGTGGTCCTCCCACATGTCTTGTTTTCTGTGTTACAGGCTTATTACTGTACAGCCTCCAGCCCTCCACTTTCATCTTGCAAAAGAAGGTTCTTTAGCTACTGTCTTTCTTTGATGCCTGGAAGGATTTGCCCTGGAGTGTCAGAAATTTGAGACTTTATGCAAGTGAACAATAAACACTCTGAAATTGAAACTGATCCAATGGAGAGTGCTGGAATTAATGAGGGGCAGTGGATGTGTCCTGCAAGGTCAGAGGAGACACAGGCCAAGACAGTTTGCCTCCCAGCTCCATGGGGTCTCCCCACCCTCAGTGAGTGGGCTTGGGAGGTAGATGCTTGGGATGCTGCAAAGGACATGGTCAACACCTTAACCAAACGGACACATGACCCAGTTAGTTTCGAGATAGACTGGGTCACATCAATCATTCTTCACCACCTGCCACCCTAGGACTGCTGAGAACCCTTACCCACAGGAATTATACGGCCCTGCTGCCCCAAAAAGATAGGATCCGAGTCAACAAGAAGGAGAAACAAGGACCACATATTTTGAACTCCTGGCTAGCTTGGCCTATGGTTCTCAGCCCAGCCACACATTAGAACCAACTATGGAGCTTATAAAAAACGCCCAGTATCTGGACTCCACTGTAGTAGATTTAAATTCAGTTGAGGAGGAGCCAGGGCATCTGTTTTTTTTTTTCTTAAGTATTTTAAATGTGGAGAACAACTGGCTGCTCAAATAAGTGGCCAGGCTTCACACCTGATCCCATGGCTTCCTAGCTGTGTGACCTTGGGCAAGTTACTCAACATCTGTAAACCTCCATTCCCTCAGCTGTAAAACAGTACCTGCTGGCCATGCATGGTGGCTCACATCTGTAATCCCAGCATTTTGAGATGCCAAGATTGGAGGATCGTTTGAGCCCAGGAGTTCAAGACCAACCTGGGCAACATAGCAAGACCTTATCTCTAAAAAAAAAAGAAAAAGAAAAGAAAAACAGTACCTGCTTAATGGAGTTGTGGGGAGGATTAAATGAAAGAATGCATGTCAGTGCCTGGCATTGCGCCTAGCACATAGTTAAGTGTTCAGAATGTTATTCTTATCACTGGAGCAGCAGTTGTTACCTCTCTAGAATCCAGGTTTGAAGGTATATAAGTAAGAAAGTGCCATTTCCAATGACCAGGGACCAAGACCTGTCCTTTTCCCAGAGTGGGGTTGAAGAGTGTTAGCCAGAGCCAGGGTCAAAGATTGCTTAGGTCCTGGTATTGACACTCAACTTTGGTTACTCTTAACATTCTAGTCCCGCACTGTCCATTCTGAAATAACGAAAATGTTCTATATTTGGGCCGACAACATAGTAGTCACTAGCCACATGGGGCTATTTAACACTTGAAATGTGGCCCATGTTGGCAGGGCATGGTGGCTCACGCCTGACTGGGAGGCCGAGGTGGGCAGATCACCTGAGGTCGGGAGTTTGGGACCAGTCTGACCAACATGGAGAAACCCCGTCTCTACTAAAAATACAAAATTAGTTGGGCATGGTGGCACATGCCTGTAATCCCAGCTACTTAGGAGGCTGAGGCAGGAGAATTGCTTGAACCTGGGAGGCGGAGGTTGCAGTGAGCTGAGATCGCGCCATTGCACTCCAGGCTGGGTGACAGAGTAAGACTCTGTCTTAAAAAAAGAAAAAGAAAAAAGAAATGTGGCCCATGTGACTGGGGAACTGAATAATTTTATTTAATTACAATTCATTTAAAGTTGGCTGGGCGCGGTGGCTCCCGCCTGTAATCCCAGCACTTTGGGAGGCCGAGGCGGGTGGATCACAGGGTCAGGAGATCCAGACTATCCTGGCTAACATGGTGAAACCCAGTCGCTACTGAAAATACAAAAATTAGCTGGGCGTGGTGGCGTGCGCCTGTAGTCCCAGCTGCTGGGGAGGCTGAGGCAGGAGAATGGCGTGAACCTGGGAGGTAGAGCTTGCAGCGAGCCAAGATTGCACCACTGCACTCCAGCCTGGGCGACAGAGCGAGACTCCATCTCAAAAAATAATAATAATAATAATTCATTTAAAGTCAAACAGCTACACATGGCTGATGGCTACAGAATTGGAAAACGTAGCTCTAGGCTGGGCATGGTGGTGCACGCCTCTAATCCCAGCACTTTGAGAGGCTGAGGCAGGTAGATTGTTTGAGCCCAGGAGTTCAAGACCAGCCTGGGCAACACGGCGAAAAGCCATCTCTACAAAAAAAAATACAAAAAAATTTGCCAGGCGTGGTGGTGCACACCTGAAGTCCCAGCTACTCAGGAGGCTGAAGTCAGAGGATGGCTTGAAGCCAGCAGGCAGAGGTTGCAGTGAGCTGAGATTGCACTACTGCATTCCAGCCTGTGCAACAGAGTGATACTTTGTCTCAAAAACAAACAAACAAACAAACAAAAAGAAAGAAAGAAAAAGAAAAGAAAATGTAGCTCTGGACATGTATGTGTATTAAGGATGGGAGTAAATCAAGATATAAAATTTTGAAAAATAGTGTGACCAAGCATTTTCCCTTCTATTATCTCATTTGAGCCTCGGAAAGTCCTATAAAGGAGACATGACAGGCACTAACAGCCCTATTTTATAGATTAGGGATGTTAAAAGACCTTTCCCAGATCACAAAGAGCATTAGAGGCACAGCCAAGCCTAGAGGGAGGCAGACTTCTGGATTTCAAACCGTTGCTTCTTCCTTTCATCAGTTACAAAAGCTTTCTCTTCACGGAAGCACCTCACATCAGCCCTTCAGCTCCTGTGAAGGTCTCAGTCCCCTGGGCGGGCCCCAGGCCCCCTATCTCTTCCCACTCTCCCCTGTGCTACCCACCTGGAAGAGTTCCTGAACCTGAGCATCCACCCATTGCTCCATCTCCAGCCAGCGCTGGAGCTGGCCCCTGTCATACTTCACTGTCAGGCGGCTGGGTCTCCGGGACCTGGGTATCTTGGAGGAGTCCGGGTGGGACTTGGACTCTGAGTCTGTGGATGATGTCCTCCTCCTCCCAGAAGCCCAGTGGACCTTCTTACATGGGTTCTCCCCGTCTGGCATGGGAGATGTGCAGGAAGCAGGGCTTGAAGACAGCATGGAAGGATTGGCCTAGGCAAGGAGTTGGAAAAAAACGCCAGTTCAGAGCAGGGCCACGGAGGGAAGTGAGGAGACAGAGAACAGGAAAGGCCAGCAGAGAAGAAATAAAGGCAGGAGGAGGGCCAAGGCTCCCAGGGAGGGGCAAGGGCAAAGATCAATAGGACTTTGGTGCTGGGAATGCCAGTCTCCTGGCTCCTCACTGCCAGCCAGTGAGTGGCACTCCAGAGCCATGCCCCAGCCTCCCTTTCTGCAGCTTCTCGGGCCCAAAGTGGCATAAACTGCAGATGAGCAAAGGTCAAGAGGCTGCCATGCCCAGCGAGGAGGAAGGGGCCCTGGGGTCCTGAAGCATACAGGGCTCCAATTGCTGCTCTATGGCCAGTTCTGGAATGAGACCTGAGTCGTTCTCACCTGAGATCCCTCTGTATCCCACCTTCTTGGGGCTAGATCCACTCTGGGCTCTGAGAAGCTGTGGTCAGATTCTGCAGAAGCAGGGTCCCTGGCTGGCAGGGATTCTTGCTCAGAGCGTAGCACTACTGGGGGCAGAGTCCCAGCTGGTGGATGGAGTTGGAGGTCGGTTATCCGTGGCTCCCACGGGACCAGTGCCCCCAGTGTCTGGGTGTGTCCGAATGTAAACTGTTATCAGCCTGGCCTTTAAAGGCAGTTTACCTGCTTGTAAAGGCAAATTTATCAAGCCTAGTCTACCATGCCCGCTCGCCTGAGGCAACTGCTTAGGAAGCCATGTTTATGACCACGTGACCCTCCCCTGATTCATGTATTTCCTGACACAGAGGAAACCTGCAGACCTAACTTATACACAGGTGTCAGGGACTAATACTTCCAGGCATACATACTTGTATTCTAAGGCAGGGTATTTTTGTTTAGTCTTTTGTAATGAAAATTGCTAAACTTTTTAAAAAAGTGACAGAAGAACATTTTTTGTTTTTTTTGAGACGGAGTCTCGCACTATCACCCAGGTTGGAGGGCAATGGCGCAATCTTGGCTCACAGCAACCTCTGCCTCCCAGGTTCAAGCAAGTCTCCTGCCTCAGCCTCCCAAGTAGCTAGGATTACAGCCGCCTGCCACCATGCCCGGATAATTTTTTTTATTTTTAGTAGAGATGGAGTTTCACTGTGTTGCTCAGGCTGGTCTCAAATGACTGACCTCATGATCCACCCATCTCGGCCTCCCAAAGTGCTGGGATTACAGGAGTGAGCCACTGTGCCCAGCCTGTAATTTTTTTAAAATGGGGCCAGGCACGGTGGCTCACACCTGTAATCCCAGCACTTTGGGAGGCTGAGGCGGGTGGATTGCTTGAGTTCAGGAGTTCAGGACCAGCCTGAGCAACATGGTGAAATTCCGTCTCTACTAAAAATACAAAATTAGCTGG
>NW_016827667.1:541239-542516 GCF_001698545.2 Rhinopithecus bieti
TCAGGACCAGCCTGAGCAACATGGTGAAATTCCGTCTCTACAAAAAAAAAAAAAAAAAAAAAAAAAACAAAAAATTAGCTGCTTTGGGAGGCCCAGGCGGGAAGATTGCTTGAGGCCAGTAGTTCAAGACCAGCCCGAGCAACATACCGAGATCTTGTCTCCATTAAAAAAATGTAAACAATGGGCCAGGCACGGTGGCTCATGCCTATAATCCCAGCACTTTGGGAGGCTGAGGCAGACAGATGATTTGAGATCAGGAGTTAGAGATCAGCCAGGCCAACATTGGGAAACCCTGTCTCTACTGAAAAAACAAAAATTAGCCAGGTGTGGTGGCACATGTCTGTAGCCCCAGCTATACAGGAGGCTGACGCAGGAGAATTGCTTGGGCCTGGGAGGCGGAGGTTGCAGTGAGCCGAGATCGTGCCACTGCACTCCAGCCTGGGTGACAGAGCAAGACTCCGTCTCAAAAAAAAAAAAGGTAAAAGATGAACAGTAAGATTACTCAGATATAGTGGTGCACAACTGTCATCCTAGTTGCTTGGAAGGTGGGAAAATCACTTCAGCCCAGGAGTTCGAGGCTACAGTGAGCTACGATGGCAACACTGCACTTAAGCATGGGCGACAGAGCAAGACCCTGTCTCAAAAAAGGAAAAAGGCGAACGGATGACAGTTTAATGATGAAATTTTAGGCCCTCACTTAAGAAGGTGAGGGAGGTGTTTGAGGTGTTGGAAGCTAAGATGGCAGCCAGGAAAAGCCCTGGCTTTGGAGGAAGGCTGACAATCTTGAGTTCAACTCAGCTTTGCCCTGCATTGGTTTCATAATCCTTGGCCAAGGATTGAAACAAGCTAAGAGATGAGTAATAACAGAATCAGCTTTTTCAGATGGCAAAGGAGTTGCCCATTGAAAATGAGAGAAAGTTGGCCGGGCGCGGTGGCTCAAGCCTGTAATCCCAGCACTTTGGGAGGCCGAGATGGGCGGATCACGAGGTCAGGAGATCGAGACCATCCTGGCTAACACGGTGAAACCCCGTCTCTACTAAAAACTACAAAAAAAACTAGCCAGGCGACGTGGTGGCGCCTGTAGTCCCAGCTACCCGGGAGGCTGAGACAGGAGAATGGCGTGAACCCGGGAGGCGGAGCTTGCAGTGAGCTGAGATCCGGCCACAGCACTCCAGCCTGGGTGACAGAGCGAGACTCCGTCTCAAAAAAAAAAAAAAAGAATCAAGTAAAATAACTAGTTTTTTCTGGGCATGGTGGCTCACACCTGTAATCCCAGC
>NW_016827667.1:545100-584837 GCF_001698545.2 Rhinopithecus bieti
AAAAAAAAAAAAAAAAAAAAAAAAAAAAAAAAAAAAAAAATCCATAGCCAAATGAAATTTAAGAGTTTAATTGAGCAAAGTACTATTGGTAAATTGGGCAGCCTTCTGAGCCAGAGTAGGCTCAGAGATTTATGGACAGAACAAGGAAAGTGATGTACAGAAAATGGAAGCGAGGGACAGAAACAGCCAGATTGGTTACAGCTCAGTGTTTGCCTTATTTGAAGAGGGTTTGAACAGTTGGCCCCTTTTGATTGGCCAAAACTTGGTGTTTGGCACAAGGGTAGGATTATAGGCTGTTTACACCTCCATTTAGGTGATAGCTCACCATGTACAGAGACACCTTTAGGTGAAACTTAAAATATGTAAGGAGGCTAAATTTGATTTAACGGAGCTGTAGCACTAACTGAGAGGGACTGTCTTTTTAAAATAAAAGTTAAATTTTCTGGGCACAGTGGTGCATACCTGTAATCCCAAAACTTTGGGAGGCTGAGGAAGGAGGATGGCTTGAGCCCAGAAGTTAGAGACCAGCCTCCGCAATATGGCAAGACCCCATCTGTACAAAAAATTTACAAAATTAGCCGGGTGTGGTGGCATGCACCTGTGGTCTCAACTACTCAGGAGGCTGAGGTGGGAGGATCACTTGAACCAGGGAGGTCGAGGCTGCAGTGAGCTGTGGTTGTGCCACGGTACTCCAGCCTGGGCAACAGAGCGAGACTGTCTCAAAAAAAATCATTTTTTTCTGCATAATGAATTAGTGGGCTTTTACTTAAATCATTAAAACTGAAGTTTATTCTGTAAATATATTATCTGTTTCAGTTATTACTGGCACACAAACCACCCCCAAAATGTAAAAGCCTAAAACAGAAACAGTCATTTATTTGCTCATGATTCTGTAACTTGGGCAGGGCTTGGCAGCGTCAGCTAGTCTCTGCTAAGGCAACTTGACTGAGGCTAAGGATGCAAGATGGCGTCACCCAGCTCCTCAGTTGGGGGCTGGCGTGGCTGGAAGACAGCAGGCCCTTCTCTTTTCCTTGAGAGTCTCTCATCCTCCAGGGCCTCGTTGTCTTCAGGTGGTATCTCTCTCACGCAGCACAGACAAACTTCTTTATATCACAGCTGGCTCTAAAAGGGAAAAACAAAGCTACGAGATTTCGTAAGGCCTGCAAGTCACAGGGCCCCACTTCTGCTGGGTCCAACTGGTCAAAGCAAGTCCCAGATTCAAAGACACCTTCTAGTGGGAGAAGCAGCACGTACACACAGGAATGGGAGGCGCTGTCGGTGGCCACATGTGTAGACAATCCAGCACTCCTACCTACAGAAACTGCCAGACCACTTCCACAAGGCAGTCAGTGTTCCTCTTCTAGTAGTGGTGTAAGAACTGAATATTCTCATCAAATCATCCACTCCTTAAAGCAATGAATGGTATTTGTGATGTGGCAAATAGGAATGGAGCCTGTGGCACAGAGCTTCTCTTCCCAAAGTTTGCAATGGGAAAGTGAACTACACTGCCTAAGAAAAGAGTGAGCTACATGGCCTAAGAATACAGCTACACAGACTTGGCCGGGCACGGTGGCTTATGCCTGTAATCCCAACACTCTGGAAGGCCAAGGCGGGTGGATCACTTGAGGTCAGGAGCTCAAGACCAGCCTGGACAACACGGTGAAACCCTGTCTCCACCAAAAAATAAAAAAAATAACCAGACATGGTGGTGGGCGCCTGGGTGACAGAGCGAGACTCCATCTTGAAAAGAAAAGAAAATAAAAGAAAAGAAAAGAAAAGAAAAGAAAAGAAGGAAAGGAAAGGAAAGGAAAGGAAAGGAAGGGAAAAAAAAAGGAAAGGAAAGGAAAGGGAAAAAGAGAAGAGAAGAGAAGAGAAGAGAAGAGAAGAGAAGAGAAGAGAAGAGAAGAGGTGAACTCCCCTTAGGGCCGGCAGTATAGAGTTAGAAAACAGTCTCATTTGCAAATACTTTGCAGGAAGGCAGCTCAAAATAAGGAAAGGGCCTAAGATTGGCAGTCAAGAGACCTGAGGTCTGGAGCTGGCCTTGTGTCTATGAACAAACCAAGGCCAAATCTCTGGGCCTCAGTTTGCTACATATAAGGAGAAGGGTTTTTGTTTTGTTTTGTTTTGTTTTGAGACAGTCTTGTTCTGTCGCCAGGCTGGAGTGCAGTGGCGCGATCTCAGCTCACTGCAACCTCCACCTCCCAGATTCAAGTGATTCTCCTGCCTCAGCCTCCCAAGTAGCTGGGACTACAGGTACGTGCTACCACACCCAGCTTATTTTTGTGTTTTTAGTAGACATGGGGTTTCACCATGTTGGCCAGGATGGTCTCAATCTCTTGACCTCATGATCCACCCACCTTGGCCTCTCAAAGTGCTGGGATTACAGGCATGAGTCACTGCGCCTGGCCAAGTTGTTTTTTAAAATTTATTTTTTTAGACACTATGTTGCCCAGGCTGGTCTTGAACTCCTGACCTCAAGCAGTCCTCCTACCTTGGCCTCTCAAAGTGTTGGGACTACAAGCGTTAAGCCACGGTGCCCAGCCAGGGGAAGGGTTTTAGCTGGGTCTCCTCGGACAGCTCTGACACTGTCTGCCTATGCAAATACTGAACTTCATCCAGGGAACGGTTGGCTCTGTACACTCTGCCCCAGAGAAGTTCTTGGGGATCACTGAGGGTCTGAACAGGTGAAGGACAGATGAAGGCAGAGCTGGAGGAGGGAACCACATGGCAGTGTGCAGGGTGGCCTGGAGTTCCATCATGAAGCTGGCACAGAGCCCAGACCAAGGGCAGCAGTGGGAACAGACAAGAGATGGATGTGAGTGATTACCATGGAAGACTGTCATCAAATATGGTATGTGGAGGTCATCACGGTGTGTCTCTCTCTTCATTATGGAAGCATCCCATATTCACTGAAGGGATCTTGAAAAATATTTTTAAAACGAGAAAGAAGAAATGTTATCCTATAGACTCACCATTCAAATACCATCACTTTCACTACTTTGATGGAATACCTTGTAGTCTTTCTTCTCTTCATACGTAGTTTTCTTTTAGTATGTAAGAAGCAGCATAAGGTAGTATTTGGAAAGTACGGCTTTTAATGTCAGAAAGACTTCAGATACAATCCTGGCTCTGTCACTTTTTAAAAAAATCATTTCAACTTTTATTTGATTTATTTATTTTTGGGACAGGGTCTAGTTCTTTCACCCAGGCTGGAGTGCAGTGGCATGATCATAGCTCACTGTAGCCTTGACCTCCCCAGCTCAAGCAATCCCCCCACCTCAACCTCCTGAATAGCTGGTCCTATAGGCATATGCCACTATGCCTGGCTATATTTTTGTTTTGTTTTGTTTTGTTTTATAGAGACGGGGTCTTGCCATGTTGCCTAGGCTGGTCTTGAACTCCTGGGCTCAAGCAATCCTCCAGCCTCGGCCTCCCAAAGTGCCTGGATCACAGACATGAGCCATTGCGCCTGGCCTCAACTTTTATTTTAGATTCAGTGGGTATATGTGCAGGTTTCTTACATGGGTATAGGGTTTGGGGTACAGATGAGCCTGTCACCCAGGTAGTGAGCATATTACCTAAAAGGTTGTTTTTCAGCCCACGTTCCCCATGCTCCCCTCCCTCCCTCTCTCTTCTGGTAGTCCTCAGTGTCTATTGTTCCATCATTATGTCCATGTGTAGTCAATGCTTAGCTCCCATTTATAAGTGAGAACATGTAGTATTTGGTTTTCTGTTCCTGCCTTAATTTGCTTAGGATAATGGCCTCCAGCTGCATTCGTATTGCTGGCAAGGACGTGATTTTGTTCATTTTATGACTGCATAGTATTCCGTGGGATGTATGAAGTACATTATCTTTATCCAATCCATCATTGATGGGCATCTAGGTAGATTCCATGTCTTTGCTATTGTGAGTAGTGCTGTGATGAACGTACAAGTTCATGTGTCTTTTTGGAAAAACAATATATGTTCCTTTGGTTATATACCCAGTGATAGGATTGCTGAGTTGAATGGTAGTTCTAAGTTTCTGAGAAATCTCCAAGTTGCTTTCCACAGTGGCTGAACTGCTTTACATTCCCACCAACAATGTATAAGCGTTCCCTTTTCTCTGCATCCTCACCAGCATGTGTTGTTGTTGTTGTCATTTCAAGTAACATTTATTGAGAACTCTTGGTGTCAAATGCCTTATCTGCATTCACTCATTTAATCCTCATAAAAAACCCTATGAAGCCCCACTTCCCATTCAAGGAGACTAAGGCACAGAAAGATCAAATAACTTGCATAAGGCCACACGAATAGTAAGTGGCAGATGCAAGAGCTAAACCCAGTAGTCTGAGTCTGAAGCTCACAAGTTTAACTTCTCTACAACCTGTCACCACTCTTCATTCACTACCTGACCTTGATGGAGTCAGTGAACCTTTCTGCAAAGTGGAAACAATTCCCAGAGTTGTCCTGAGCATTAGCAATCCTATGTCAAGTGCCTGGAGGAAACACAGTGGGCATCTCAACAAATGGTGGCTGCTCACCACTTGAAAGTGAGTTACCCCACCCTGGCTAACACGGAGAAACCCCGTCTCTACTAAAAATACGAAAAATTAGCCGGGCATGGTGGCGGGTGCCTGTAGTCCCAGCTATTCAGGAGGCTGAGGCAGGAGAATGGTGTGAACCCAGGAGGCGGAGCTTGCAGTGAGTCGAGATCGCGCCACTGCACTCCAGCCCGGGCGACACAGTGAGACTCCGTCCCCACCAACAAAAAAAAAAAAAGAAAAGAAAGTGAGTTACGGGTTCAAGCAAGTTGAATCTGAGGTGAGGGCAGAACTTCCAGATGAAGTCAGAATTGCAAGGGCCATAAAGTCCAGGGTTTAAGCACTGAAGCCATGGGGTTGCCCTGCCTGGGCTCCAATCCCTACTCTGCCACTTTACTGTTGAATGACCTGACAAATCAGTTTACCTGTCTTGAGCCTGTTTGCTCATTTGTAGAATGGGACTAAAAATAGTACCTCCCTAGATTTGTTTTGAGTATAGGGTAATGTATGGGCAGTGCTTAGGAACAGAGTTTGGGCATTGTCAGTGCTGAATTCATGTTGGTTTTTATAATGGTGTGTATAATGGATGTAATGATAAATTTATGGTAATGTAATATTACCATAAGGTAATATTCCCCTGTATTAAGATTCCTGAGGTTGGGCGCAGTGGCTCACGCCTATAATCCCAGCACTTTGGGAGGCTGAGGCAGGTGGATCACCTGAGGTCAGGAGTTCAAGACCAGCCTGAAAATACAAAAATTAGCTGGGTATGGTGGTGCACACCTGTAAGCCCAGCTACTTGGGAGGCTGAGGCAGAATCACCTGAATCTGGAAGGTGGAGGTTGCAGTGAGCCAAGATCGTGCCATTGCACTCCAGCCTGGGTGATAGAGCGAGACTCTGTCTCAAAAAAAAAAGGAAAAGATTCTTGAATGTGTTAGCCATAAGGGGAAATCAAATCACAAAACTCTTCCCAGTGGCTGCACAATCATTTTCTTCATTCCCAGCATACCATCATTGTTCTATATCCACCAGTGTGCCAGGGTCTGTGGATAAACCCTAAAAATCCAGAGAAGGGGAGACAGGCCCCAGATTCCCACCCCAACACGCATCATGTGAGCAGCTGGAGGATGTCACAGTTCAGCAAAATCCAAGGGTTGGCCACAGGATCTGCTAGGCAAAGCTGCTGGATGAGAAACTGGGAAGATGTTCCCATTGAGTTGGGGGTTGTTAAGCCATCAGGAAAAGGTTTGGAATCTCTATTGTAAGAGAGCATGCTATGTGATTCCTTCCTCCAGCCCTGCCTTCATCTGTTTTTCACCTGTTCAGACCCTTGCCGTGTAAAGAATGGTCTCTTAAGAGTTATTTACTCAGGAGGAGCAATAAGCTTGGCTTCAAGGAGTCCACGGTTTCGTGAAGGGCAATAACTCAGCTACTTGGTGAACTGGAGAACCTCCAGACTTCCGAGGATGACATTTCCCTGGAAGAAAGTGGCCAGCAGCGTCCCCTTTGTGAAAGAGAGGAAGCCTGGGCCCCAGGGAAAGGGGCAACAGTCCAATGAGCCATAGCAGGGAATAGACCGAACTGCACATACAAGATGAGGAGGGGCCTAGAACAGGGAAGCCCCGTGGAGCACGCAAGGCAGCCTGGACGCGGGGAATCACCTCCGTTTCTCACCCTGACAGCAGGGAGGGTTTCCCAGAGCTGACAGTGAGGCAGACATCCCGGATCCCAGTTATCACAGGTGCAGCCACGCAACTTTTGTGTTTCCTTCCCGCCACGAAATGGAAATGATTTCCCGAGGGCCGGAAAGATCATTTGCATTGGGTCTCAGGTCTGGGGCTGGGAATGCAGGCCCCGGCCGGAAAGGAAGGCGGGAGGCCGCCGCCCCAGAGGCCGGACCCTGTCGTTCGGGCCGCGTCCCCTCCGGCCTGGGGATGCGCTTCTGGCGCGGGGCTCCCTCGCGAGGCTAGACTGGATGGAGCTCGATAGCCCCTACGGGGCTGGCTGCAGGGGAGGCGCCCGGGCTGCGGGGCCGCGGGGCGGGCCGGGCCTGGCCTGGCCTGGCCTGGAGCTCCGCGCTGGAGGCGGCCGCCGCTCACCGGGCGTGGGCGGGGCCNTCATTTGCATTGGGTCTCAGGTCTGGGGCTGGGAATGCAGGCCCCGGCCGGAAAGGAAGGCGGGAGGCCGCCGCCCCAGAGGCCGGACCCTGTCGTTCGGGCCGCGTCCCCTCCGGCCTGGGGATGCGCTTCTGGCGCGGGGCTCCCTCGCGAGGCTAGACTGGATGGAGCTCGATAGCCCCTACGGGGGCTGGCTGCAGGGGAGGCGCCCGGGCTGCGGGGCCGCGGGGCGGGCCGGGCCTGGCCTGGCCTGGCCTGGAGCTCCGCGCTGGAGGCGGCCGCCGCTCACCGGGCGTGGGCGGGGCCGGCAGCGCAGAGGTGAATGTCGGCCCCGCCCCGACGGCGCTGACTCAGTTTCACCAGAAACCAGGGGGAGAAGGCGGCCGAACCCCAGCTCTCCGAGCACCGGGGCGGAAGCCGCGGTCCCAGACGCGCAGGAAGCCGGGACCGGAACCTCGGCTGACCTGGCCCCACCCAACTCACCTGCGCAGGTAACCGGGGCCCGGCGCGCGAGGCCCAGGCGCAGGCGGAGCGGGCTGGAGCATGTCCGTCCCTTTGTTCTGCGCTCTTGCGTGTGTCCGGGTACGTGAGCTCCCTAGCGGTCCGCCTGTCCGTCCGTCTGGCTGCCGGGTCCCTGGAGGGCGCGTGGGAGGGCAGGGGCCGTGCTCCTTCTTCGCTCCTGGGGTGCTCCGGTCCCTCCTCCCCTCCACTTCCTCCTGGCCGGCCCGCCTCCTCCGAAGTCTCCCCGGCTGATCAGACGTGTCTTCTCCTCTGTCCCCTCCCTTCTCTCAGGTCACCAGCACCCTCGGAACCCAGAGGCCCGCGCTCTGAAGGTGATCCCCCTGGAGAGGAAGGCGATGGCCCCTGCGAGGACTATGACCGGCACCCGCCTCGCCCCGGCCCGCATCCCTGCCGTCGCCTTGTGGCTTCTGTGCGCTCTCGGCCTCCAGGGCACCCAGGCGGGGCCGCCGCCCGCGCCCCCTGGGTTGCCCGCGGGAGCTGACTGCCTGAACCGCTTTACCGCCGGGGTGCCTGCCTTCGTGCTGGACACCAATGCCTCGGTCAGCAACGGAGCCACCTTCCTAGAGTCCCCCAGCGTGCGCCGGGGCTGGGACTGTGTGCGCGCCTGCTGCACCACCCAGAACTGCAACTTAGCGCTGGTGGAGCTGCAGCCCGACGGCGGGGAGGACGCCATCGCCGCCTGCTTCCTCATCAACTGCCTCTATGAGCAGAACTTCGTGTGCAAGTTCGCGCCCAGGGAGGGCTTCATCAACTACCTCACGAGGGAAGTATACCGCTCCTACCGCCAGCTGCAGAGCCAGGGCTTTGGAGGTGAGGAGGGTGTCAGGTGAATGAGTTTGGAGAGACTCGGAAAAGGGACTGGTTGTGGGGTCCTAGGGGAGGCGAACATCAGAGAGGAGTTAAGGAGAGTCCACTTCTTTTTTCTTTGCCTTTTTTTTTCTTTTTTCTTTTTTTTTTTTTCTGAGGCGGAGTCTGGCTCTTGTCACCCAGGCTGGAGTGCAATGGCACGATCTCTGGTTGCTCACTGCAGCCTCCGTCTCCCGTGTTCCAGTGATTCTCCTGTCTCAGCCTCCTGAGTAGCTAGAACTATAGGCACTGGCCACCAGGCCCGGCTAATTTTTTTTTTTTTTATTTGGTAGAGCAGGGGTTTCACCATGTTGGCCAGGCTGGTCTTGAACTCCTGACCTCAGGTGATCCACCCACCTTGGCCTCCCAAAGTGCTGGGATTACTTCTACCTGAAGTCTTCCTTAGAAGTAGGCAGTACAAACAGTAAACAAATGAAAGGGGACATGAGTAGGGAGGGCAGGGCCCAGGCTCTGTCTCCTGAACTCAGGATATTCAAAGGTGATGGGCTGGTGCTCACAGGGAGGCCTTTGGCTCTGGGCTGTGTGTACTGGAGGGGAGAGGCAGTCCCCAGGACTCCTGACCTATGACACTGATAGGCTGATTGAAGGAGTGAGCTGTCTGGATGGTCTGGTGACTAGAAAGGCACCTTGGCCAAGCACTGGTCTGGGTACACTGATGCCCTGTCAGGTGAGCCTGGCCATAGTCTCCTCCACTGGCTGGACTTGGGACTGCTTAGCATCTCTCTACCCCCTAGGAATGGATTGGCCTTTTGGTGGTCCAGGAAGACTGCCAGATCCGAGACTAGAAAATAAGCCCAGTCTGTGGTTGATCCAAAGGGAGAGGAGTGATGTTGTAGGCACAGAAGCCTAGAGGCTCTGGGGTGGGGGATGAGGAGGGTTGTGGAGTGAGTCAGCCTGTTGGTATGTATACCTAGTAGGGAAGGGATGTTAGCTGTCCAAGCAGGTGTGTGTGCTTGTGCATGAGCCAGACAGGGCTCTCCCTGCTTAGAATCTGGTAGCTCAAGCCTTGTTTACTTCCATGGATAAGGGCAAAGTGAAGGCCAGGGCTCCTCCTCTTTCTTCCCGGGGCTGAACTGTCTGCTGGGATCAGGGCCAGTCCAGAGCCTTGGTTCCCCATTCTCTCTACCTGGGGTTCTGACCAGGTGGGACTCCACGGCAGGGGAGGGTCACCTCTCATAAGCTCCGTGAGCACTTTACAGCTTACTGATTGCTGTGCCACACATCCTCTCACTCAGGCCTCATCACAACAACTTCCAAAAAGGGTGCTACTAGCAGTCATCCCACTTTTTAGATTAGGAAACTGAGACTCCCATGTTAAAGAATTTGCCCAGGGTAACACTGCCCGGAAATGGGGGCCTGGGATTCACCACAGGGGAGACCTCCAAAAGTCCCGTGCTGTTTTCACACAAGATCTCTCTGGTAAAACCTAGCATTCTGACCCATCATAGCCCAGTGGATAACAGAGCCAGAGATTGGGGAGTTCGGGGGCCAGAACTGGACTGGGGCCACATCTGGGGGTGGTCTCCATTCTGGAAAGTGGAGAAAGGGCTTTTCTCCGCAGCCTTTTCCTGGGCTAGTCACTCTGCCAGGCTAAGGGTCCTCTTTTCTCCCTATCCTTCCAGTGCTCTCCTGGGTCTCTGAGGAGAGGTGACATGGGGATTCCTGGGGATGGGAGGGGGACATATCTGAAGGCCAGGCTGGGCCACCAAGTCCCACTGGACCAGGGCTGCAGCCTGTTCCACAAGGAAGAAGCAGAAAGTGTAGGCGGTGATGACTCTTATTGACTGAGTTGCCCCTGCCCTTCCTCCGTCACAGAGGCCCCATGGGAGTCCCTCTCCAGGGCCAGAGTGTGAAATTCTGGAGTCTGGTGAGGGAGCTGAGCTGGACTGTGGCCCCATGGTCTTGAGACCAGCCATCCTCATCTGGAAACCCCCAGGACCTGCCTGTTTGCCACAAGAGAGGGTGGAGTGGGGATTTCCTGGTATAGTGAGGGAGGCAGGTAGGGCTTGGACTGAGTATGAGCTCCAGGCCATTCTAGGCCATTCTTAGAGTACTGCAGTGCTTTGGGAAGTGGGAAAAGCTGTGTGTGTGTGTCAAGGGGTTTATTCTTAGCTGGGTCCAGTTAGAGAGGTTGGAGGTGGGTAATGACAGGGTAGAGTCATTAAGGGCTAGGGTGGATGAGGCAGGTTGGGTGGGTCACGGGCACTGAGAGCTTCCAAACCTTTGATTCCCCTATTGCATAGATAAATGCTCCCCAGAATGGGTTTGTTTGTTCCTCTTTCTGCCTGTGGCCAGGCCAGGCCAGTACAGATTCCTGCAGCTGGAGGCCGAGCAGCTTGCACTTCCTCCTCTCCTCTTCTCTTCCCCCACCTCTCCTCCTCCCTAGTCCTAGGAAGAAGTGGCTTAGGAGGCGGAGTCTGCACTTCCCTGAGGTCCTGAGACCTGGTAACTAACTGGGGGAGGGGCTGGTTTTATTGCCACTCTAGCCCTTTGCTCTCTTGGGGGTGGGAAGAAGGGAGTGGTAAGGCAAGGTACCTGCTCCTTGGTCCTGGGGGCTGGGGCTTGGAGAGGACTGAGTTGTGTGGGGGTGAGATTCAGCCTCTGATTCAGCTCAAAGTCTGATGCATCACTCTGCATGCTACTTCCACTCTGGGGGCCTAGTGGGGCTAGCCTGTCTGCTAGACAGACTGCTAAGTAGTCTGTCTTCTTTCTACAAAATGCAAGGATGGAGGACTGGGCTCCTCCCAGCTCACTACTCCCTTGGCATGTGCTCTCAGGGTGCTCTCCTGCTTGTCAACCAAGCCCCTGGGCTGGGAGGTTGCCTCCAGACAGCCACTTTTCGTTCCTGCTCATTCCTGTCTTATTTCCCCTAATCCCTGGAACCCAGTTCTCTTTCTATTATTTTTGTAGGCCTCTGAAACATTCAACATGTTTCTTCCTGAAATCTCTCCCTTCTCATCCCTTTTGCTGTCATTGTGCATCCTGGTCTTCTCAGCCCCAGGACCACCTTCTGTGAGTCCTCCATTGGCTCTGCTTTCTCTGCCTCACCAAAGAGGAATCCCTGTGGCTCAGCCTCCTACCAGCTTATCTCTTTACCTTCCTATGTTCTTATCTCTTTACCTTCTCTTCTTTCTTTGCATTCACTCTAACACTTGAAAAAACTCTCTAGAGCGCCTCTGTGGAGGGTAGTTGGGCAATATCTATCGAACCTAAATGCACACAGCCCTGGACACAATTCCACTTGTAGGAATTCATCTTGCAGCTGTACCTATACACGGATAAAACAACTTGCCAGCTAGTTAGTCCCTGTAGTATTGTTTATAATAACGAAGAATTGGAAACAATCGCATTGTCTGTCAACACATCCTATAATTGAATACTGTGATGTTGTTTTCATAATAATAATAAACCCTAAGGCAGCATGGTTTAGTTCTTAGGACAGAAAGAAAGAAAATCTAAATCAGGAAACTGGTAGGGACTGGTTAAATAAATTATAAATTGTGGTACATTTATACAATGAATATGATACAGCAACAACAAAAGGAAACTCTTCATGTGTTGCTAGGGAACGATTTCCAATATATATGAAGGGCAAAACAAGATGAAGAACTCACATGCCTGTAAATTCAAATAGTGTCTCTGATATTCTCTCTCTCACATACACACACACACACACACACAGGTAAAAATGGATACCTTTGGGGTAATAAACCTGATGGAGAAGGTTCCTTCTTAAGGAGAAGAGGTAACTTAATTTTCACTAGCCTTTTGTACCTTTTGGTTTTGCTTTTCTGATTTTTTTTTTTTTTTGAAATGGGGTCTTACTCTGTCAGCCAGGCTGTAATTCAGTAGTGTAACCACAGCTCGCTGTAGCCTTGACCTCATAGGCTCAAGCAATCCTCCCAGCCTCATCTTCCTGAATAGCTAAGTAGCCACCGCACCTAGCTAATTTTTTATTTTGTAAATACGAGGTCTCACTATGTTGCCTAGGCTAGTCTCAAACTCCTTGGCTCAAGCCATCCTTCTGCCTCAGCTTCCCAAAGTGCTGGGATTACAGGTATGAGCCACCACACCCAGCCACCTTTTGAATTTTATATCATACATGTATTACCTAAACTAGAAAAGCAAAATTTAAAAACCCAAGATTATAAAAGCAATTAAAATCACACCTCTGAGCGGGTGGATAACCTATAGAATTACGTTTTGGAGACAGCATTCGCTGTGGAGCATTCGCTTGGTTCAAATCCCAGATCTGCCTTTAGAAACTGAATGACTCTGAGGAAGCCATTTAATCTTTCTGGTGTCAACTTTCTCATCTGAAAAGAGGTGAGAATGTAGGTGTGGCAGGCTGGTTATAAAGGTACATGATGGACTCCAGGGGACAATAAACTTTTTCTGTAAAGATCTAAATAGAAAATTATTAGGCTTTATGGGCCGTACGGTCCTACTTGTGACTACTCAGCTTTGCTGTTGTTACATGAAAGCAGCCATACACAACATGTAATGGGCAAGGCTGTGTTCCAATCGATGGACACAAATTTGAATTTCATGTACTTTTCACACATCATAAAAAAGGATTCTCCTTTTGTTTTTTCATCCATTTCAAAATATAAGAGATGGTGGGCTGGATTTGGCCTGCAGGCTAGTGCCAACCCCAGGTATAGCTGATGCAGGTAGAGTCCCTGGCATGCTGCCCAGCATATACTCAGCCAGCGCCTCTATTTCCAAGCCATGCCTATCCCTCATTGTCTGCTGGTTCTGGGTGGCTTGCCTTCTCCCAAATTTAACTTCGCTGTGACTTAACCCATATGTTCCCTCTAAATCTGGTTTCCCTTCTGCCTGTGTCCTGGCTTTTTCTTCCCAGTTCCCAGAGACTCGCAGGGGAGAAGCCAGAAGCATCAGCCCAGCGTTGTTTCTCACATCCTTGTCTCCATTCCCTTGACTGCTCTGGCATTCAGGCCACTCCTGTTCTATCCGCCCTGGACCACTGCATTGGTCTACTTGCCAGCCTCCTCGTGCCACAGAATATTTCCAAACGAATGGGAAAACAGCTGCCGCCCAGAGCTCAGGAGTGCCCCTGCTGCCCACGCCTTTGGCCCCTCCCTTTGAACTCCTGGACCTCTGTCATGTATCTAGGAGGTCAATGTCTGGTGCAGCCGTGGCCTCCAGGACTCTGCGCCACTGCTCACGGCCAGTGTCTGTCCCCTTTCTGTACCACTAGTTGTTTAATATTTGAATGTTACTCCTGCTGTGTCCAAACACCCTGGCCTGGCATCCAGGGTGCTTTCAGGTGAACTCAAGCCCAGCCTTTCTCCTTACTGTCCACCGAACTGGCCTTGCAAATTCCTAACTCCTTGCTTTGCTTTGGTTTCTCATGAGTTCTACCATTTTCTTTTCTTTTCTTTTCTTTTCTTTTCTTTTTTAGATGGAGCCTCGCTCTGTCGCCAGGCTGGAGTGCAGGGGCACGATCTCGTCTCACTACAGCCTCCGCCTCCTGGGTTCAAGCGATTCTCCTGCCTCAGTCTCCTGAGTAGCTAGGATTACAGGCACGTGCCACCATACCTGGCTAATTTTTTGTATTTTTAGTAGAGAGGGGGTTTCACCGTGTTAGCCAGGATGGTCTTGATCTCCTGATGTTGTGTCTGCCTGCCTTGGCCGCCTAAAGTGCTGGGATTACAGGCGTGAGCCACCGCGCCCAGCTGTGTTCTACCATTTTCAACAACACTCTACATTCTCCCAACAACCCAACAAGAACAAAAACAAAAAAAATCAAAAAATCCTTTCTCCCTCCTCCAGAAAGCCTTCCCTTATCCCCTTAGCCTGCTGTGGCCTCCTTTCTCTGAATGTCCACTGCCTTGTTTTGTCCACACGTTGCTTCATGTCGTGGGGTCTTATCTGCCCAACTGGACTAATCCCCTGAAGGGCAATGTATTAATTTCTTAGAGCTGCTGTAACAAATGACTACGAACTGGTTGACTTAAAACAACAGAAATTTGCTGGGCGCAGTGGCTCACGTCTGTAATCCCAGCACTTTGGGAGGCTGAGGCGGGTGGAACACAAGGTCAGGAGATCGAAACCATCCTGGCTAATACGGTGAAACCCCATCTCTACTAAAAATGCAAAACCAAAAAAAATTAGCCAGGCGTGGTGGTGGGTGCCTGTAGCTACTTGGGAGGCTGAGGCAGGAGAATGGCGTGAACCCAGGAGGCGGAGCTTGCAGTGAGCCCAGATCGCATCACTGCACTCCAGCCTGGGCAACAAAGCGAGACTCTGTCTCAAAAAAACAAAAAACAAAAACAAAAACAAACAAAATAGCAACAGAAATTTGGCCAGGTGCAGTGGCTCATGCCTGTAATCCCAGCACTTTGGGAGGTTGAAGCAGAAGGATCACTTGGGGTCAGGAGTTCAAGATCAGCCAGGCCAATGTGGTAAAACCCCATCTCTACTAAAAATACAAAAATTAGCCAGGCATGTTGGTGCACACCTGTAATCCCAGCTACTCAGGAGGCTGAGGCAGGAGAATTGCTTGAACCCTGGAGGCGGAGGTTGCAGTGAGCCAAAATTGTGCTACTGTACTCCAGCCTGGATGAGAGTGAGACTCCATCTCAAAAAAAAAAAAAAAAAAAAAAAAATTCTCGCACAGTTCTGGGGGCCAGAAGCCGCAAGTCAAGGTGTCAGCAGGGCTGCGCTCCCTCCAAAGACCCTAGGGGAGAATCCTTCCTTGTCTTTTCCAGCTTCTGGTGGCCCCAGGCATACCTTGGCTGTGGCTGCATCACTCTAGTCTCTGCCTCTGTCTCCGCGTGGCCCTTCTCTTCCTTCACTCTGTCTTCTCTTCTGTTTCTTATGAGGATACTTTGTCATTGGATTTGGGGTCTCACCAGCTCATCCGGGATGATCTCATCTGGAGATCCTAATCACTTCTGCAAAGACCCTCTTCCCACATCAGACCACGGTTATGGTCCCAGGGGTTAGATGTGAACATATCTTTGAGGGGCCGCTATTCAGCCCCTACAGGTAGGGATCCTGCACTGTGCTTGTCACCCTCCCTCATCCCTGACCCTGAGGTGGGGAAACCTCAGACAGGCACTGTCAAGTCAAGGAAGGGCGTGGCTCCCGGGGCCCCTTGGAACTGGAAGCCGAGTCTGTCTGAGGTGTTTCTATTGTAGAAAATAGAAACAAGCCCATCCCCTCACGAGTGTGTGTGTGTGTGTGTGTGTCTGTGTGTTTACTCACTAAGATCAGATGGCAATTTGTTCAGTAATTTCCTTCAGAAAGAGGGTTTTACAGCTGGGCGTGGTGATTGCACCTTTAGTCCCAGCTACTTACGAGGCTGAGGCAGGAGGATTGCTTGAGTTTGAGGCTATAATGGCCATGATCGAGTCTGTGAATAGTCACTGTGCTCCGGCCTAGGAAACACAGCAAGACCCTATCTCTAAAAAAAAAGGAAAGAAAGTGGGTTACAACATAAAAATATCTTCAGTGTACCAAAAACATGCTGTCTCTGAATAGAGATCAAGAAGCTGGTTCTGCTGCGGGCTACCACCTGCACCCCATGCAGGCTGCAGAGTCCCCGTTTGGTCTAGGTGGGGTCCATACTGTCACCACCCCGCTTTGCTCCTAGGAGAAGCCTGGTCCATCTAGTGAGAATTGACCTTATCTCACTTTCTCCCCCCACCAGGGTCTGGAATCCCCAAGACCTGGGCGGGCATAGACTTGAAGGTACAACCCCAGGAACCCCTGGTGCTGAAAGATGTGGAAAACACAGACTGGCGCCTACTGCAGGGTGACACGGATGTCAGGGTAGAGGTGAGACATTGGGCTGACTCTCCAACCCCGGCCCCTGCCTGCCAGCCTTCTGGGAGTCCCTTTCTGGGGCCCTAGGCCAACCAGTGACCCCGGATGGGATGGAGTGGAGAGAGGCTGAAGATGCATTTAATCCAAGTCCCCCTGGCCTCGCCAGGGGTGTGGGTGTGTGTCTGGCCGAGCCTGGGGCAGCCCAAGGCATCAGGGGGTGCCCAAGCCTGATGGCCACTCCTGTGTGCAGAGGAAAGACCCAAACCAGGTGGAGCTGTGGGGACTCAAGGAAGGCACCTACCTGTTCCAGCTGACAGTGACTAGCTCAGACCACCCAGAGGACACGGCCAACGTCACAGTCACTGTGCTGTCCACCAAGCAGACAGAAGGTGAGGGAGGGGTGAGGAGGCAGCACCTGGAGCCCCCGCTCTGCGGATTGGCTGCACGGTCCCCTCATGAGCTCTCCCCCGTAGACTACTGCCTCGCATCCAACAAGGTGGGCCGCTGCCGGGGCTCCTTCCCACGCTGGTACTATGACCCCACGGAGCAGATCTGCAAGAGTTTCGTTTATGGAGGCTGCTTGGGCAACAAGAACAACTACCTTCGGGAAGAAGAGTGCATTCTAGCCTGTCGAGGTGTGCAAGGTGGGCCTTTGAGAGGCAGCTCTGGGGCTCAGGCGACTTTCCCCCAGGGTGAGTGGTCTCTCTTCTGTGGCCAGGGTGGTGGGTGGTGAGAGTTCTCCCTTGCCCACCCACCCCAATCATCTTATCCCCACTGGAGCCTGGTCATGCCTCCTCTCACTTCTCTGTTCTCTCTCCCAGGCCCCTCCATGGAAAGGCACCATCCAGGTGGGCTTTACTCCCCTCCCCATCCCCCATCCCCTCCACGTCTCCAGCCCATATCATCCCCATGCCCCTGAGCAGCCTGCCTTTGCCCAAGCCGTTCCTCCCCTCAGAGTTTATGGAAGGACCACAAACATCCCTCCCCTTCCAGCCCAGCATCCTCCTGTGAGGATCCGCCCAGTCTGCGGGGAGAGGAGTGGGATTGGTGGAAAGGGAATGGGGGATGGGCTGTGTCTGGGCAGAGAGGCCCAGGTAGAAGATGAACCCTGGGCACTTGTTCTTTGCTTGAGCCTGACCTCCCCTCCACCCGTCCCGCCCCCACCCAGTGTGCTCTGGCACCTGTCAGCCCACCCAGTTCCGCTGCAGCAATGGCTGCTGCATCGACAGTTTCCTGGAGTGTGATGACACCCCCAACTGCCCCGACGCCTCCGATGAGGCCACCTGTGAAAATGTGAGGCCGGGGATAGAGGGGTTGGGCAGCAGACAGGGAGGTCCTGACAGCCTTGCCCTGAAACCCTGGGAGACCCTTGTTGGGGCTAAGCCTCTGACCTTTCATCTCTGCAGACACGAGTGGCTTTGATGAGCTCCAGCGCATCTATTTCCCCAGTGACAAAGGTGAGATCCTCCCCAGGTGCCCTGGATCAGGGCAGACTCTGACACTGCCATCCTCACTATTTCCATCTAGCAGTGCCTGAGGGGCCTGCTGGGCGTACGGGCCTGTGGGCACAAAGAGCTGGGGTGGGCTCCCAGTTCTCCAGATGCTCAGCTTCTTCCCTGGCTGGCTCTTGGGCTCTCTTCTGTGGCTCTGTGTTTTCCAGGCATCAGTCATTCTCCGAACACCTTCATAATTTCAGCCATGCCCACAGCATATTGCTCAGATCTTATTTACTTAATCAGTTATTTTTTAAATGTAATATATTAAAAAGGAACTTTCACATCACTACCATAAATGGGAAGCCACTATTACTTGCCAAACATTAAAAAACAACAAAAATAAACATAAGAAAACAAAAGTTTTAGCTTGCCAGGCGCGGTGACTCACGCCTATAATCCCAGCACTTTGAGAGGCCGAGGCTGGCAGATTGCTTGAGCTCAGGAGTTCAAGACCAGCCTGGGCAACATGGCAAAACCCCATCTCTACAAAAAATAGAAAAATTAGCCGGGTGTGGTTATGCGTTCCTGGACTCCCAGCGACTCAGGAGGCTGAGGTAGGAGGATCACTTGAACCTGGGAGGTGGAGACTGCAGTCAGTTGAGATGGCACCACTGCACCTCAGCCTGGGCAACAGAGTGAGACCCTGTCTCAAAATAATAAATAATAATAGTAAGCTCTAGCTGGATGCTGTTGCCTGCCAAGGCTCAGACCCTGAGGCCCATCCTCTTTGGTAAGAAAGGTAAATCAGCCAGGCGTGGTGGCTTACACCTGGAATCCCAGCTACTAGGGAGGCTGAGGTGGGAGGATCGCTTGGCCTAGGAGTTTGAAGTCAATCTGGGCAACGTAGCAAGACCCTGTCTAAAAAAATGAGGTAAACCACCCAGTGTTGGAAAACCGAGACTGTGAGCCAGTCAGAAAAGCTGAAGGAAAATTGAAATAACTATGAGTCAGCGTAGTTTACTTTTGTGTCTACAATTGTTGTCCAGGGTTCGTCTTCCCTTTTCTGGCACCACTGCAGCTGGGCCAGGTGTTGTGGGGCCTCTCAGGCCCTCCCTGAGCCGTGGTGGGTGGGGAGGTGCTGGGCAGCAGCCACGTGGAGCCTAGCAGAAGGTGGTAGGGAGGCCGTGGACTCGCTCACCGCAGCCTACGCCGTACCCCCCAGGGCACTGCGTGGACGTGCCAGACACAGGACTCTGCAAGGAGAGCATCCCGCGCTGGTATTACAACCCCTTCAACGAGCACTGTGCCCGCTTCACCTACGGCGGTTGTTATGGCAACAAGAACAACTTTGAGGAAGAGCAGCAGTGCCTCGAGTCCTGTGGCGGCATCTCCAGTGAGCGGGCCAGTGAGAGGGTGGGCATGTACGGGGGAAGGCTTAGCCAGTGGCCTCCACTGTGTCCCCAGGCCCGTGGGAGTCACCCCTCCATCCTCAGAGTGCCTAGAGTAGGGGTAGGCGAGGATGGCAGTGCGGGGTCTGGGGCACTGGGGAGCAGCCAAGTCTCTGAGCCCTTAGCGCTGACTGGTCTCTCCCCCTCATCATTCTGCAGAGAAGGATGTGTTTGGCCTGAGGCGGGAAAACCCCATTCCCAGCACAGGTAAGCCCTGGTCTGTCCTGTAACTGAGGTTGGCATGTAGGTATCAACTCACGGATCAACTCCATCGGATAGGTTGTGACAGCCCAACCTGTGTTGAGAAGGATGCCAAGGTGGCCTATAGAGACAGAGTACCGTAATCAAATAGGGATGCCTGCCACACATGAGGGAGGGAGTACAATAAAGTACTCCAGTGTCTGTCAGCAGCGTCCCAGGCTTCCCCCAAGCTAACTGCAAGGAATACAGTTTGAGCTGAGACCTGAGGCCCACCAGAGTTCCTCTGAGCTCCCGCACAGAGCTGTTCAGCTGCTCATATGTGAGAGGTCTGAGTCGGGTGCCCATGTCCTTCCACACCTGGCATCCATTTGATTTGGTCCCTTCCATAGAGTGGGGGTAGGTGTCAGAACCAGGCAGGCTATGGGAGCCCCTTATTCTACCCCTTCTTCCCCCAGGCTCTGCAGAGATGGCTGTCGCAGTGTTCCTGGTCATCTGCATTGTGGTGGTGGTAACCATCCTGACTTACTGCTTCTTTAAGAACCAGAGAAAGGACTTCCGCAGACACCGCCACAGCCACCACCCACCACCCACCCCTGCCAGCTCCACTGTCTCCACTGCTGAGGACACGGAGCACCTGGTCTATAACCACACCACCCGGCCCCTCTGAGCCTGGGTCTTGCCGGCTCTCAGCTGGCCCTGCTTCCTGCTTGCCAAGGCAGAGGGCTGGGCTGGGAAAAACTCTGGAACCAGACTCTTGCCTGTTTCCCAGGCCCACTGTGCCTCAGAGACCAGGGCTCCAGCCCCTCTTGGAGAAGTCTCAGCTAAGCTCAGATCCTGAGAAAGGGTTTGGAAGGAGCAGAAAACCCTTGGGCCAGAAGTACCAGACTAGATGGACCTGCCTGCATAGGAGTTTGGAGGAAGTTGGAGTTTTGTTTCCTCTGTTCAAAGCTGTCTGTCCCTACCCCATGGCGCTAGGAAGAGGTGTGGGGTGGTATCAGACCCTGGAGGCCCCAACCCCGTCCTCCAGAGCTCCTCTTCCACGCTGTGCGCCCAGGGCTGGGAGAAAGGACTTCCCTGTGTAGTTTGTGCTGTAAAGAGTTGCTTTTTGTTTATTTAATGCTGTGGCATGGGTGAAGAGGAGGGGAAGAGGCCTATTTGGCCTCTCCATCCTCTCTTCCTTTTCCCCCAAGATTGGGCTCCCTGCCCTTGATCAGCCCCAACCTGGCCTAGACCGGCAGACAGAGCCAGGAGAGGCTCAGCTGCATCCCGCAGCTCCCACCCCCAGGGTTCTCCAGCATCACAGTCCAGCCCTCCCACAGGGTAATAAAAGTGGTTTGTGGGGTTTCTGGCTCTGTTCTATGGGCCAGGAGGGAGACAGGGTTGCTGAGGGGTGATGGGACCATCCAGTTCAGCTGGTTCAGGCTTTGGCCACCCTGTTGAGCAGGTTTTCCCATCGTCTCTCTCGAAACTGGCCTGGCCGCTGAGGGTAGAGAGCAGTGCCAGGTTTGACCACCAGAGGGGAGGAGTGAGAGGGCCATGGGAGCCACGAGTGTGGGGAGGCTGCAGTGCTGCTGTGCTGCATTTCTTCCTGGTGTGATCCTTTCCACAAGCCGGCTGAGCTCTCCACAGTTCTGTTCATTTGGAGGTTGGGGTCAGGGGTGTACAGGCACCGTGGCTCCTACCTCCACCGGTTAGGGCCCAGGTGACTGGCTGCCTCCCTCCCCACAGAAGCCCTGGCTTCTGCGCTGGAGTGCAGCACCTGCTAACCAGGCTCTGAGCTCCTTCCCAGGAGCCTTTAGTGGAGACACTCCCCTCCAACCCACACCCCTGCATTTGTTCAAGCTACCTCTTGGTGCCCAAAAAAAAAAAAAAAAAAAAAAAAAAAAAAAAAAAAAAAAAAAAAAAAAATTGAGCTCACTTCCTCGTTTATTCAGTGAATTATATTGAGCTCCTCTGTGCCAGACACTGCCAGTCATTAGAAATTTGATACTTCCGAGAGAGGCACAGAGGAAGCACCATTTAAATGCTTTACGCATCTCAAGTTGCTGGCGCTGCACACAACCCTTGTGATGACAATACAATCGTCCCCATTTTACAGGTGAAGAAAGTAGTTCATTGAAGTCGCCTCCCCAAGGCCCTGGAGCTGGGATTGGGGGACGGGATCCCCAGAGTCTAGTCTTACAAAAGAGGTAGCAGGGTTGGGCTGGGGGGTCACTTAAAAGCAAATTTTAAGCAAGTACAACTGCCATGAATGTACATATATGAAGTTGTAAGTGTACAGCTCAATGAGTTTCCCCAATGACACACGCCTCTGAGGCAAGCACCCAGATCAAGAAGCAGAACCTTCTTAGCACACCGGAACAGGCCTTCTTTTGATGGGTAACACCTGGTTTTGCTCTCAACCTGGACCACCTCCCCATTTTGCACACCTCAGCCTAATCTCAAAACCTTCCCACAGAACCCCAGGCGGTGGACACTCCCTGCCTCACACCCCTGTGCCTGCTAACAACACCCTGAGCCCAGAGCACCTCTTACTTCCTTTACTGTCTGTCTTCCTGCCGGGTTGTGAGCTCCCAGAGCCGCAGGTGGTATCCAGCTATGTTTGGGTTCCCGGCACCCCATGCTCCCTCTGTGACCTTGGTAAATGGTAGTTTAGTAAATGTTGAGTAAGTGGCAGGGGGTGGGGCTCATCCCCATTGTTCCATTTCATAGGGCACGGTGTTTTCCCTTCTAACCCCCTACTCTGACACTCATCCATCCTTCCAGGCTCAAAATGGACTTGATCCCTACTGCGAACAACCCCCATTATCAGTTGGTTCTCAGACTCTACCCTAGTACGTAGAACAGAGATCAACACAGAACAAATACTTAACAAGGGTTTGTTGGCCTGAAGTGAACACCCTCTCAGGGAGGGATAGACATCAAGTGAGAGGATGCCAGGCAAAGTGCCGCCCCCAGTAACAGCTGCTTGCATGTGCAGAGGTAGTGCCTGAGGAGGTGGGAGCTCTTGGGGGTCACTAGGGGGCGCTGTGACTATGACTGGATGACATCTTCTCCTTCCTGCAAGGATGTGAGGGCTCAGTCGCAGGCAGGTGACAGGAGTGGAGCAATGAACGCTGAGACACAGCTCCTGCTCTCCTGGCGCTTACACTCTGGCGTGTAGGCCACAGGATTGCAGATATGGCGACAAAACAATCTGTTCCCCAAACTTCTCCTTGTCCCTGAGACTGCCCCAGCCATCCTCTGCTCTGTGCCCACCCACATGACTCAGAACTTTGATCCCTACCTCCATGCCCTGAACAGGCAGATTCCTCTACTTCAGAAGTCCCCACAGCCCTGGAAAGCTCCTACTTTATCCTGTGCTCCAGCTCACAAAGCTTTCTCTGGCTCTCCAGCCAAAGTTCATTGCTGCCCTCTCCACACACTCCTGCTCTACACGGCTCTGCTGCATGCATAAGCCCAAGCTAGTGTGTGTCCCCCTTTATCTAGACAAGACTCCTCAGGGCACTGACCAGGTCTTAGTTATCCTAGCATCTCCCAAACTGGGCCCTGCTTGTGGGTACCAGGTATCTGAAAAATGACTGCTGGAACAAAACAGAGGCCGGTCAAGAGGAAGAGATTAAGGTTAATAAGTGGCTTCGTGGAGAAAGCCTAACATCAGGTGAGTGACCCTGGGAGGTGGCTCACGCCTGTATTTCCAGCACTTTGGGAGGCCAAGGCAGGTGGATCATTTGAGGTCAGGAGTTTGAGACCAGCCTGCCCAACATGGTGAAACCCCGTCTCTACTAAAAATACAAAAATTCACTGGGTGTGGTGGCGCACACCTGTAATCCCAGCTACTTGGGAGGGTGAGGCAGGAGAATCGCTTGAACCCGGGAAGTGGAGGTTGTAGTGAACCAAGATGGCACCACTGCACTCCAGCCCAGGTGACAGAGTGAGACTCCATCTTAAAAAAACAAAATAAAGGCCGGGCGTGGTGGCTCAAGCCTGTAATCCCAGCACTTTGGGAGGCCGAGACGGGCGATACAAAAATTCACTGGGTGTGGTGGCGCACACCTGTAATCCCAGCTACTTGGGAGGGTGAGGCAGGAGAATCGCTTGAACCCGGGAAGTGGAGGTTGTAGTGAACCAAGATGGCACCACTGCACTCCAGCCCAGGTGACAGAGTGAGACTCCATCTTAAAAAAACAAAATAAAGGCCGGGCGTGGTGGCTCAAGCCTGTAATCCCAGCACTTTGGGAGGCCGAGACGGGCGGATCACGAGGTCAGGAGATTGAGACCATCCTGGCTAACACGGTGAAACCCCGTCTCTACTAAAAAATACAAAAAACTAGCCGGGCGAGGTGGCGGCGCCTGTAGTCCCAGCTACTCGGGAGGCTGAGGCAGGAGAATGGCCTAAACCCGGGAGGCGGAGCTTACAGTGAGCTGAGATCCGGCCACTGCACTCCAGCCCCGGCGGCAGAGTGAGACTCCGTCTCAAAAAAATAAATAAATAAATAAATAAAATAAAATAAAAAATAAAAACTAGGTGAACAGGGGTCTCCAAGAGATTCTTGCACACGTATGTACACAGCATATTCACAATAGCTAAAACATGGAATCAACCTAAGTGCCTATCAACAGATGAATGGATAAGCAAAATGGAGTGCACACAATATACACGGTGGAATACTATTCAGCCTTGAAAAGGACGTTCTGGCCGGGCGCGGTGGCTCAAGCCTGTAATCCCAGCACTTTGGGAGGCCGAGACGGGCGGATCACGAGGTCAGGAGATCGAGACCATCCTGGCTAACACGGCGAAACCCCGTCTCTACTAAAATACAAAAAATTAGCCGGGCGAGGTGGCGGGAGCCTGTGGTCCCAGCTACTCAGGAGGCTGAGGCGGGAGAATGGCGTGAACCTGGGAGGCGGAGGTTGCAGTGAGCTGAGATCCAGCCACTGCACTCCAGCCTGGGCAACAGAGCAAGACTCCGTCTCAAAAAAATAAAATAAAATAAAATAAAAAAATAAGAAAATAAAAGAAAAGGACGTCCTAAGATATGCTACAACACAGATGAAACTTGAGGACATCTATATTACACTAAGTGAAATAAGCCAGTCACAAAAAGACAATATGATTCTACTCATCTGAAATTCTTAGAGTAGTCAAAATCATAGAGACAGTAGAATGATGGTTGCGGGGGAAAGGGAAATAGAGAATTATTGCTTAATGGGTACGGAGTTTCAGTTTTGTAAAAGGAAAAGGCTCAGGAGATGGATGGTGGTGATTGTTGCACAACAATGTCAATGTACTTAGTGCCACTAAACCATATACTTTAAAATGGTTAAGATAGTAAATTTTACATTATATGTATTTTACCACAGTAAAAAAAGATTGGGAAAAAAATGAGATGAGCAGATGGGTGTGGGTGTTCCATGCATACAAAATCACACTGAGCAAAAGCTGGGCAGTGGAGATCCTGGGTTTTGTTTGGGATCCACAAGCTGCTCAGTTTGGAAGCAGGGAGGTGGAAGCTGGGAGTTTGGTGGGTGGAGGGGATTTAAGCAGAGGAAAGGAGTGATCTAAACTTTGAAGAGTAGGTCGGTGCAGTGGCTCATGTCTATAATCCCAGCACTTTGGGAAGCCAAGGTGGGTGGATCATTAGAGGTTGGGAGTTCGAGACCAGCCTGACCAACATAGAGAAACCCCATCTCTACTAAAAATACAAAATTAGCTGAGTGTGGTGGCACATGCCTGTAATCCCAGCTACTCGGGAGGCTGAGGCGAGAGAATCCCTTGAACTCGGGAGGCGGAGGTTCAGTGAGCTGAGATCACGCCACTGAACTCCAACCTGGGCAAAAGAGCAAGACTCCATCTCAAAAGAAAAAGAAGAGTGGGCAGATAAGCAGGCTACATCACCAGAGGTCACAGCACAGGGAGAGGGACAGAGGGAGGAAGCAACAGCAAGTTAATGAGGCGAGGGAACCTGTGTGAAACGCATAGCAGATCTCTGGTGACGGCTCGTCGAAGGTTGCACACCGGCAGCCTGCAACCATACTTTCACTCAAATGGTGGCTTAGTTTCTTTAATTTAGTTGCCAACATTTAAAGAGTCAGAAGGCTTCAATGAAAAAAAAAAAGATCCATATTGCTAGCTGCTTGTGAGAACTCAGGGAACCTGGCAATCCAGGCACAGAGTTCAGGGTTCTCTTTAGCTGGGCAGGCACTAACCCATTCACAGCCCTCCCCCACCACACCCAGCATTAGGTGCTTGCCTGGGACCTCTAGGCATTTGCCTCTGGAACCCCTAGCATCTTTTTTTCTTTTTTTTGAGACCGAGTTTTGCTCTCGTTCCTCAGGCTGGAGTGCAATGGTGCAATCTTGATTCACCGCAACCTCGGCCTACCAGCTTCTACCAATTCTCCTGCCTCCGTCTCCAGAGTAGCTGGGATTACAGGCATGCATCACCACGCCCAGCTAATTTTTGTATTTTTTAGTAGAGATGGGGTTTATCAATGTTGATCAGGCTGGTCTCGAACTCCTGATCTCAGGTGATCCGCCTAGCCTCGGCCTCCCAAAGTGCTGGGATTACAGGCGTGAGCCACCACGTCCAGCCTAGAAACCCCAGCATCTTGTGCCTTACAACCCATCTTGCCTTCCCTATATTGGGTAGTTGTCTCGTAAACACTCACAAAAACTGGGCTGTTTCTCCCAAACCCATCCCTGCCCGCTAAAATAAACAGCCCTGAGTGAGGAGTGGTTTGCCCTATTGCACAAGACCACTCCCTTCCCCACCCAGCCACAGCAGGACTAAAGCCTGGGAAGGTAGTACTTTTCAGCTCCCTCTGGGAGAGATTGTTGTCAATAGCTCCACCCGGAAGCCCCAAACCCGGAAGCCCGGGGATTTCCTAAGCCTTCCCACAGGCTCTCTGAGGGTTAGCCTCTCCTTCCCCACCTGCAGTGGCTCCCGGGGGTTGTATCAGAGGAACCCAGAACCAGGGAGACTAAGAAAACAGACTGGGGAAGAAATGAAGACACCCCTTGTAGTGGAGTTGTTTTTTGTTTGTTTGTTTTGTTTTGTTTTTTCAAGGCTACATGTTTAGGAAAAAAAAAAAGAAAACTAAAAAAGGGTATTAACCCAAATGACCATAGTGTTATCTCTCATTGATACAATTACAGATGGTTTTTGTGGTGTTTTGTCAACTTGCCATTTCTAAATTTTCTAACAATGAATATCTATTGCTTTTGTAAAAGAAAAAAGTATTCATATATATATTATATATTATATCTACATTATATATATATATAATAATATAAATATATAATATAATAATAGAATATATTAATATATTAATATATAATAACAATATATAATATGCATTAATTATAATATATATATATTAATATACTATATAATTATTTTGGTTGTGGGGTGGTTCGGAGTCTCGCTCTTGTAGCCCAGGCTGGAATGCAGTGGCGCAATCTTGGCTCACTGCAACCTCCATCTCCCAGGTTCAAGTGATTCTCCAGCCTCAGCCTCCCGAGTAGCCGGGACTACAGGTGCCCGCCACCACGTCCAGCTAATTTTTGTATTTTTAGTAGAGACGGGGTTTCTCCATATTGGCCAGGCTGGTCTCCAACTCCTGACCTCAAATGATCCGCCCGCCTCAGCCTCCCAAAATTCTGGGATTACAGACTTGAGCAACCACCCCTGACCTCAGATATATTTAGGAAAGAAAGAAATCACCAAAACATGAAGCTCTGAGATGTGGGAGAGACAACAGGGATGGAGAAGAAGACAGAGCTTCTGGAGACCGGGGGAAGAGAGCCACTCCAGACTCTGGTGGCAATGCCACCAACAGAAACAGGGATGAGCGGAGGAGGGGCAGTTTCAGGGGAACCAGGCAGAAGGTGAGGGGCCACCCAGCACCAGATGGAGACTGGTTTTATTGATTTTGTCATCGATTATTTAGCCTTTGTTTGCTTATGTCTTGCCTTATGGGGGAAGAACTAAAGACAGCTTAAAGGAATCTATAAATTATGAAATAACATGGGTATAAAGTTTTTTTTTGTTTTTTTGTTTGTTTGTTTGTTTTGTTTTGAGACAGAGTCTTGCTCTCTTGCCCAGGCTGGAGTGCAGTGGTGTGAACTCAGCTCACTGCAAGCTCCGTCTCCCAGGTTCACTCTATTTTCCTGCCTCATCCTCCCGAGTAGCTGGGACTACAGGCGCCCACCATCATACCCGGCTATTTTTTTCTGTATTTTTTTTAGTAGAGATGGGGTTTCACCGTGTCAGCCAGGATGGTCTCGATTTCCTGACCTCGTGATCCACCGGCCTCGGCCTTCCAAAGTGCTGGGATTACAGGTGTGAGCCACTGCACATGATCCACATGATGCCCTTTGCAACTAGTTTACGGCGTTGGGTTAACCAGATTGACCATGGAGTTAATCTGTGGTCTCACCATAGACCCCTTTTTTCTTAGTCTATGAAGAATGAAGGAGCTGGACTAGATAACAAGATCCTTTCTGTCTCCAAACCATGGCGTCCAATTACAGCCTCCAGCAGTGCCCTCTGAGTATAGACCTGATAGAGGCTGTCAGAGCTGAGGGGTTGAGGCCCAGAGAGGGGCAGTGACTGGCCCAAGGTCACCCAGCCAGTGGCTAGGGCCATAGCCAGGCCAGGAGGTCAACGTTCCAGAGCCTCAAACCGTGTGGCTCTGCAAGTCTCGTCTGCTCCAGACACCAGGCTCTTAGCTTCAGTTTCTGTCCTTTTTCTGGAAGTGGGACAAAGGATCCACAAGCCAAGAAGCTGTCAGGGCTGGTCCCGAGCCCCAGGAGGCTGGGAACCAAAGGTCCACACCCATGTAAACACGGGCCAGCACTGATACCTCTTACTTGGCCCTTGATAGCTCCCTCCACATTAGTTCCCGGCTATTATCTTGCTTATCCCTGCAGGTCTGCTGGGAGCCAGGGAGGGGCAGAGAGTATCGGCCCCACTTCACAACCAGGAGAAACTCCGAAGAGGATGAAGGTGGTAATTTGCCAAAGCCACCCATCGAGTCGGGATGGGGCTAAAACGGAAGGCTGAGTCTCTGAGGCCCTGTGGGTGAGAGGGTGGTCAGCAGAGCCTGTTTGCCAGGGGAGGCAAGGGGAGCGGAGGTAGAGAAATGTACACAGTCCCAGGAATGGAGGGTCCACTGTTTCACAAGGAGAGGAATCTCACCACCCCTGGAGCGAGACCTACAGGGACAGGCTCTGCTTGCTGGTGCGGGGCTCTGAGGGAAGACAGGCAGAAGCAGTGGAACACAGCCACAGAGAATACAGGTCTGAGGGAGGAAGTGATCATGTGGCAGGTGTCCCAGGTGTCCCTGGGTGGGGTCTGTGCTGCTTTTCTGCCAGCTCCAAGTTACCCCCAAGGAACTCTTATGCCCACCCAGGACCCAAAGACACCCCTGCTGCCCCTCACTGCTAAGATGCCAGGTGGGGAGAGGGACATTGGCACAGCTGAAGGTCAAGGAGACCATGGAGCTGGTGACAATGACTGAGTCTGCCTTCCAGAGGGGTTACAGGTAGGGTGACCATAACCCATGTTATTAATAGAGCTCCTGTTCAGTCACAAAGTCATTGAGTCTGACAGTGAATTCCATGGTCATCCCAGTTACGGGACCAACACTTTAAGCCTCTGCTCACGGAGAAAGTCTCGAGAACATTCCAGTAAGAGGGCAGGCCTGTTCAGTGCTTACACCTGTCCTGTCTCCTGCTCCCTCACTCCCCAGCCTAGGACAACCTGTTGAGTCCCGGAAACCATACCTCCTACTGTTGCCCTCTAAGGGAACCATTTCTGGGGAGCAGAACCCCCATATGGAACACTGGGAAGAGGCCTGGACCCTGTGTCCGGAAACCTGGGACCAAGGCCCAGCTCTGCCTTAACCTTGGTCATGTTGCTCAGTCCATCCCCTCATCTGAAAACCTGTGCTAATCAAAGCCATCTGGGCCGGGCTTGGTAGTTCACACTTATAATCCCAACACTTTGGGAGGCTCAGGCGAGCAGATCACTTGAGCTCAGGAGTTCGAGACCAGCCCAGACAACATAGTGAAACCCTGTCTCTACAAAAACTACAAAAATTAACTGGGCATGGTGGTGCACGCCTGTAGTCCCAGGTACTCGGGAGGATGAGATGAGAGAATCCCCTGAGCTCAGGAAGTCAAGGCTGCAGTGAGCTGTAATCACACCACTGCGCTCCAGCCTATAGGTCAGAGTGAGACCTTGTCTCAAAAACAAAACAAAAGTTCTGGGAGCAGTGGCTCATGTCTGTAATCCCTGCACTTTGGGAGGCCCAGGTAGACGAATTACCTGAGGTCAAGAGTTCGAGACCAGCCTGGCCAACATGGCGAAACCCCATCTCTACTAAAAATACAAAAATTATCCAGGTGTGGTGGCACATGCCTGTAATCCCACCTACTCAGGAGGCTGAGGCAGGAGAATCACTTGAACTCAGGGGCAGAGTTTGCAGTGAGCCAAGATCACGCCATTGCAGTCCAGCCTGGGCAACAGAGCAAGACTTCGTCTCAAAAAAAAAAAAAAAGAAAGAAAGAAAGAAAAAGTAAAAGAAAGCTGCTGTCTGGGCCATCTTGGAGTTCAGTTGTAAGGATGTATTAGAGTGGAGGATGGAAGGCAGCCTCTGCACGACTGCATACAGAGGCACTGGTGCCCAGGTCCAGGAAGTTACTCCCTGCTATTGCCACAGGGTGACTAATGTGGCCCCTCGGCTGGGTTCTTCTCACTGGGGATCTGGCCCAGGCCCAAGGAGGGCTCTGGGAACAGGGTTTCCTGGCAGCTGAGACATAGTGGGCAGGTCTGACCTGTGAGAACCACAGTTACTGCCTGAGGCCTGGGCTGGTCACAGAAGGGGCCGGTGCTCCTGACGCAGTCTGCTCTCGGTCTCACTCTCTGTAGCTCATTCCCAGGAGAATGGGGAGCTCAGGGAGGGTGCGTCACCTCTGCCCTGGGCACCACTCTGCTCCCAGGGAGAAAGCAAGGACACAGCTTCTTCAGGTGTGCACACACTCACACTCACACCAGCCGGGTCCCAGCGTGCACACCCAGCACAAACATGCGCATAGAGATGAGCACAGGTACACACAGATGCAGACACACTGCCCCAAGAAATGAGGTCCAGCTCCAGCCTAGCTGTATACACACAGGCATAGATACGCATATACGGTTCTGTATAATACACACTTTTTCTTTTTTCTTTTTCTTTTGAGATGGAGTCTCTCTCTGTCGCCCAGGCTGAAGTGCAGTGGTAAAATCTTGGCTCACTGCAACCTCTGCCTCCCGGGTTCAAGTGATTCTCCTGCCTCAGCCTCTTGAGTAGCTGGGATTACAGGCATGTGCCACCAAGCTCAGCTAACTTTTGTATTTTTTAGTAGAGACAGGGTTTCACTATATTGGTCAGGTTGGCCTCAAACTCCTGACCTCAGGTGATCCAAGCACCTCAGTCTCCCAAAGTGCTGGGATTACAGGCATGAGCCACCACGCTTGGCCTTATAATACACATTTCTAATGACATGTGTGACACGGATACACAGGCATATACACATCTTGCACAAAGGTACACACTGTATTTATAGACATAGATACACAGACTTGCACATATATGGAACTACTGCATTTAGAGTTTTTGCACAAAGACAACACCCACTTTAAATATACAAGAGAAAAACCAGGGACACAGGGAAAGGTACATGAACACGAATATATACACACCTTGTCAGCATTTAGCATTTATTGAACACCCCACAATCTGTTACTCGTGTTCCAGTAGAAAGAGACCCCCACACAGAGTTATAGACACAGAAACCCAAACATTCTCATCAGTTCCACTCAGGATTATATGGACGCCCAGTCTCCAAGCCAAAGATGAAGAACTTTTTTTTCTGTAGATAGTCAATGAGCCATGGTGGATAAAACAATCAATTGTAGATGTCGTGTCATCTATAATAGAGAAAAAAAGGTTAAAGGTAAATAACCTACATGCCCCCAGAGGGGATCTAGCTAAAGGTATTCAGGTCAGAGTGGAACAGTAAGGAAACATACACATACAGTTACAGCCTCGTGGTCAGAGTTTATAACATAGACAGTTAAGTTTTTAAATTAAAGAAAATTGTCTATACAGCATGATCACAAAAAGTGTGTAAAGAAATACGCATAGGGCCAGGAGTGGTGGCCCACACCTGTAATCCCAGCACTTTGGGAGGCCGAGACGGGTGGATCACCTGAGGTCAGGAGTTCAAGACCAGTATGCCCAATATGGTGAAATCCTGTCTCTGCTAAAAATACAAAAATTAGTTGGACATGGTGGCGCAAGCCTGTAATCCCAGCTACTCAAGAGGTTGAGGCAGGAGAATCACTTGAACTAGGGAGGCAGAGGTTGCAGTGAGATGAGATCGCGCCATTGCACACCAGCCTGGGTGACAGAGCAAGACTCCGTCTCAAAAAAAAAAAAAAAAAAAGATGCATAGAAGAAAAGATTGGAAGGAATTATACCCACATATTATTATTGATTGTCTTTGGGAGTTAAGACCTTAGAATACTGTGGTTTTTTTTTTTTTTTTTTGTTTGAGGACGAGTCTCGCTCTGTCACCCAGGTGGTGCAGTGGCCGGATTCTCAGCGGACTGGCAAGGCTCCGCTCCCGTGGTTTATGCATTCTCCCTGCCTCAGCTCCGGAAGTAGCTGGGACTATCAGCGGCCCGCCATCTCGGGCCCGCTAGTTTTTTGTTATTTTTTAGTAAGAGGTCACTGTGTTAGACCAGGATGGTCTCAATCTCCTGACCTCGTGAGTCCGCCGTCTCGGAGACCTCGCGCCAGAAGAGGGACATTATAGGCTTGACACCGCGCCGGCCAGAATAACTGTTTTTTTTTGCTTTGAGACAGAGTCTTTGCTGTGTTTTGCTAGGCAGGGAGTGGCAGTTACGACTCACTGCAACCTCTGCCTCCTGGGTTCAAGCGATTCTCCTGCCTCAGTCTCCAAGTAGCTGGGATAACAGGCACATGCCACAACGCCCAGCAAAGTTTTGTATTTTTAGTAAAGACGGGGTTTCACCATGTTGGTCAGGCTGGTCTTTCTCTCCTGACCTCGTGATCCGCCCACCTCGGCCTCCCAAAGTGCTGGGATTACAGGCGTGAGCCACCGCGCCCGGCCTAGAATACTTTTTAAGATTTTTTAATCTTCTAAATCTTTGGATTTTCTAATTGTTATAAGTATTTATTATGGAAAAAAAGACATTTAAAAAAAAAAATCTAGCCAGGTGAGGTAGCTCACACCTGTAATCCCAGCAATTTGGGAGGCTAAGGCAGAAGGATCACTTGAGCTCAGGAATTTGAGACTAATCTGAACAACATAACTACACCCCATCCCTACAAAAAAAAACTTTGAATTAGGTGTGTACCTAATGGTAGTGCACGTCTATAGTTCTAGCTACTTGGGAGACTGAGACAGAAGCGTTGCTTGAGCCTAGAAGTTCAAGGCTGCAGTGAGCCATGATCACACCACTGCACTCCAGTCTGGGTGACAGTGCAAGACCCTGCCTCAAAAAAGTGGAAAATGGCTGGGCACCATTGCTCATGCCTGTAATCCCAGCACTTTGGGAAGCCAAAGAGGGCGGATCACTTAAGGTCAGGAGTTTGAGACCAGCCTGGCCAACATGGTGAAACTTCGTCTCCACTAAAAATACAAAAATGAGCTGGGCGTGGTGGTGTGCACCTGTAATCCCAGCTACTTGGGAGGCTGAGGTAGGAGACTCGCTTGAACCTGGGAGGCGAAGGTTGCAGTGAGCCAAGATCACGCCACTGCACTCCAGCCTGGGCAATAGAGTGAGACACTGTCTCAAAAAAAAAAAAAAAAAAAAAAAAAAAAAAATTAGCTGAATGTGGTGGTGGATACCTGTAATCTGAGGTACTTGGGAGGCTGAGGCAGGAGAATCGCTTGAACCCAGGAGGCAGAGGCTGCAGTGAGCCAAGACTGTGCCACTATACTCCAGCCTGGGTGACAGAGTGGGACTCCAGCTCCAAAAAAAAAAAAAAAGAGGGCTGGGTGCAGTGGCTCACACCTGTAATCCCAGCACTTTGGGAGGCCGAGGCGGGCGGATAATGAGATTAGGAGATAGAGACCATCCGGGCTAACACGGTGAAATCCCATCTCTACTAAAAATACAAAAAATTAGCCAGGCGTGGTGACGGGCGCTTGTAGTCCCAGCTACTCTGGAGGCTGAGGCAGGAGAATGGTGTGAACCCAGCAGGTGGCGTTTGCAGTGAGCCAAGATAGCACTACTGCACACCAGCCTGGGCCACAGAGCAAGACTCCGTCTCAAAAAAAAAGAAAGAAAAAATTGAAAAAATCAACTAAGGGTTATACAGACATTAAAGGCAATTTACATTGATAAGGACATATGTAAGAATGTATATGTAAGAAACATATAATTTTATCCAATTCATATGATAAATATTCCTTTAAATATAGATTTAAAAGAGCAGAGAAAAGGGAAAAGAGGCCAAGGAAACAGAGAGATAAAAACAAAAAATCTACCCCAGAAAAGTAGCTACCATATTCTAGAGGAACAGACAGAACCAAAGAGAACCAGTGGGTTTGGAAGCAGAGGTGAATCCCTCTTGACCTGCACAGGCTTGGGGCCAGAACCTTAGAGGTCCTTTCCAGCAAGCTGTTGACCTTAGACCTCAGTCTTCAGGCTCCAAATCTGGAGGTGAACTTAATCCTCCCAGTCTCTCCAGTCTCTCCAGGGCTCACTGGCTGGCTTTTTATTCCTAAGCATTTCAGGGTCAGCAGTAAACATTGCCTGAGCCCCAGACTTTGTGGGAGCAAAAGGGACTTACATGTGGCGCCCTCTCTTTCTCTCTCCCTCGCTTCATTTAGCGGGGAAGATGCAGGCTGAGTCAGTGACAGAATGCCCAGTGTCCTCGGTGTGCCAAGGGAGCAGTGAAGACACTGATACAGGTAAGTGTCCTTTCTGGAGGAGGGAGGTATTGAAAGCTGGTTATCATGAGGAGAAACAGGGCATCTGGGAGGTGGCAGAGGGCACTTTCCAAACTAGGGGATCTGGCACAGGCCAAGCCTGGGAGTCAGGAAGTCGGAGATAGCTGGGGATCACCGGAGCACGCTGCCCTGGTCCAGGGTGCTGTCAGATTTGAGAGGGCCTTGAATGCTGAAATGAGGAGCTCAAAGTTCATCATGAACAGTGACAGCCAGTAACAGTCTTGAGTCTTGAGTTGGGGGGTGCCAGAGTGAACACAGCAGCACAGGACAGATTGGACTGGGGAGCTGCAGTGACAGGGACCTTGGGGTGTGGGTGACAGAAGTCCTGACCAGGCTTAGAGACCCAGCAAGAGAGGAGGCATGGTGACCAAGGTTTCAATCTGGGTGACATGGATATACTGGTACTACAAGAGAGAATTCGGGAAGAAGTTGGAGGTAGGGGCGGGTACAAGGATAACCCCCTTGCAGGGGATGATTCCCACTCCCAGGCACCTCCAAGGCCCCTCAGAACAAGTTTAAGAAACTGAAACCCAGTCTGAGTCCTGAGTCCTTCATTTTTCAAATGAAGACTGAGGCATAGAGAAGGGAAATGATTTGCCTAAGGTCATGGTTGGTGTCAGAGTCTGAACTTGAACTCAGGTTTCTGCCCCAGAGGGAAGTGTGTCAGGCTGGGTTGAGGTAACAACAGGCCATGCTGCTGGGGTGTGAGACCCTCAGCACCTCCACCTGAGGGGTAAAGGGAACAGAAGGAGCCCCAGGTGGCGGAGCTCTGGGGACAGGCCCTGGTGGGGCAGGAAGTGGATGGTCTTGGCTAAAACTAAACTTGGGGATTATCTGAAGTTTCACTTGGCTGGGATTTCTGTCCCTCAGCCATGCTCTTTCACACACACAGACACAGACAGAGACAGACACACACACACACACCCACACACACATACACATACACACACAGCTGTAGATTCATGTAGAGAGAGCTGGGCCCAGAGGTGGGCTGGGCCAGGGCATGAGTGCTCACCTGACCCAGAAGCTGCCTAGCAGGTATGCCTTAGAAATTCCTCTCCCAGCCGGGCCCAGTGGTTCACGCCTGTAATCCCAGCACTTTGGAAGTCCGAGGCGGGCAGATCATAAGATCAGGAGTTCGAGACCAGCCTGACCAACATGATGAAACCTCGTCTCTACTAAAAATACAAAAACGAGCCAGGTGTGGTGACGCGCGCCTGTAATCCTAGCTACTCAGGAGGCTGAGGGAGGAGATTCGCTTGAACCCGAGAGGCAGAGGTTACACTGAGCCCAGATCGCACCACTGCACTCCAGCCTGGGTGACAGAGCGAGGCTCCGCCGCAAAAGAAAAAGAAAAAAAAAGAAAGAAACAAATTCCTCTCCCAGAGTAACACATAATCCTGTACCCAACTCCAGAGTTTGCAAAGTGCTCTTACAGCCACTGGGTGACACGTATCATTTAAGCTACTGCCTTTTCTGTCTGACTCTCGGTCTCCTTGTGGTAAAGTATTTGTTTCGTTTCATTTTCCCCCCGGGTGTCCTTCAAAGTCCCTTCAAGCTCCAATGTGAGGGAATGTTCTCTGGATCCCTGCTCCTCTCTGAGTCCTCTCCCAATGCACCCACTCTTGCACAGGATTTTTGGGGCCACACCTCTATTTAAATTGTTCACAAGCAGCACTCTGACCTTCACTAGGTCCTTAGGTGCCAAGGCTGAAGACTGGGTCCAACCCAAGTCTAAGAACTTTGGCCAGTGATTGAGGTTTAGGCTGTATGGGTTCCCTTTATGTTCAGGCTGTGAATGGAAGTTGGGGGGATGGTCCCCTAACCCGAGCCCCTGGGCCCTGTGAACTGCCAGAAGGAACAGAGCAGAAAAGTTAGAAGGCTGGAGAATGACCTTGAGCCCCAGCGCTGAGCATGGTGCTCTAGAAAGGAGGGGTAGAGGGGAGGGGCTCCACCCACCAGGTGAGGTCATGGGAAACCAGCTCTGGCGCTGACACCTGGGGAAACCCGTTTCCAGGCCGCTTCCCACGCTAGCTCTCCTGGGAACCAGCTGAGCCCCAAGCCGGGAGCCCCACACCTACCCCCACAGTCCAGTTCCCATCGCACTGCCCCACCCCCAGTCCAGCCCCCACCCTTCAATCTAGCTTTAGTCCTTTGGTCCCCAGTCTGTCTCTAGCCAGGCAGTTGGGCCTTGAGGAGGGTTATGAGGGAGCAGTGGGCTCCAGGAAATGACAGAGACAACGCACAGCTTCACAGACTTAAGGTTTTATTTGCAGACTCTGCACTGCTCTAGCTTCTAGGCTGTGTGACCTTGAGGAAAGGGATGATCCCCAACCCCGTCCTCCTTCAGGCTCTAATTTGCAGCTCCTCCCCCTCCTTTTTGCTGGGCCTTGACTCTCACTTCCTGCCCTACTCCTGGCCCAGCCAGTTTGGGCAGTGACTAGGGAGCCCAGAGACCCAGTTCTTCCCAGGGGCCAGCCCCGCCCTCCCTGGCCTTGGGGGTTGAGGGCCGCCCAGGTGTCAGCCTGCTCCTCATCCACCCCACTTCCCTCACTCCTCCTCTTTGTCATCTTCCTTCCAGGCCCAGCCCTTATCCACCATCAGTCCCAGGCTCCAAGGCCGCTTTTTCCTGCTCTCTCTCTCTCGCCCACTCCATCCCAAACTTCTCTCCAAACCAGGGTTGAACCCCTTCCAGCCCTCCACAATGCCAGGTGTTCCCCAAGCTCTTTCTCACCCCTGTCCCAAGGAAGGGTCCTAATTCAGCCAGGTTGACCTGAGGGCCCAAGACAAGAAACTGGGAACTGGATCCCAAACTACTCGGAGGTGACTGACCCTGTTAGGACCATCCCATGAAAATCAAAGTGCCAGGTGTTTTTCTGTGAGCTTTGACTGGAGAAATCCAAATCAGAGCCTTCCCTCCTAGGCTCACCCAGGCATATCAGAGTGGGCAGTTAGAGGCCCATGTCCCCCGAGTGTTCGGAAGGGAACTGAATCCCATGAGGTGGCCAGGTCCTGCCAGTAGCTCCCGCAAAGGCCCGGGTGCCCCAGGTCTCAGAAGTCTCTGGCCTCCTGCCTACCACTTGCTATGCAGCCATAGCTGCTCAAACGAAGCAGAAGAACTTCTTCCAGCGGCAGCGGGAGAGGGTGCGCACACCTTTGGCATTCAGTTTCTTCTCCAGCCGGGCTTTGTGCTCTATGGCACTGAGAATGGCCGAGTCAAATACTTCCTTCAGGTTCTTCTGCGTCAAGGCTGAGCACTCCAGGTAGCAGCAGGCTCGGATCTTCTCGGCCAGACCTTGAGCCTGGGGTTGGGGCACGGGGCCCTCCCGGCCCCCCTGGTCCAGCTGAATCAGTACGTTGACATCGTCCCTCAGGTCGGCCTGGGTGCCCACCAGCAGAACAGGCGCCTGGGGGTTGTGCGTGCGGATCTCGGGCAGCCATTTCTCTGTGATGTTTTGAAAGGAGCTGGGCTGCACCACGCTGAAGCACGCCAGGAAGACATCGGTATCCGGGTAGCAAAGGGAACGAAGTCGGTCAAAATCCTCCTGGGGTGAGAAGGCCAGGTGGTAAGGATTAGCCCCCACCCCGCTACAGGGAATCCATTTCTCACCCGGGGCTGGAAACCTGAGATTGCAAGAGCCCAAGGCTTTCTCCATTCTTGCTCCATGTGGGGTCCTCCCAGCCTCCAGCCCACCTCCCCGCAGACCAGTAGAAGCGGCGCCCAGCTTCTCACCTGTCCGGCTGTGTCCCAGAGCTCAATGCGCACCGGGGCTCCATCCACCAGGACTTGCACTGCAGGGGCGGGGCGGGGAGAGCCTGAGTTAGGAAGGGCGTCCCGGGCCACACCAGCGCCACCTCGGGGCCTGCTCCCGTCTCCTCCCCGGGGTCCTCTGCGCCTCCCGCCGCGACGCCCGCCCCAGCTCCCGGGTGCACAGCCCCGCCGCAGCCACGCGGCCGCCTGGGCGATTGAACGTACGTACCGGAGAAGGTGTCCAGCGCAGTGGGCCGGTAGCGCGCGGGGTACCCATTGCAGGTGTAGCTGACGATGAGGCTGCTCTTGCCCACGGCGCCGTCGCCCACCAGCACGCACTTGATGCCCAGCTCTTGGGGCGCGCTACGCCGCCGCGGGGGAGGGGTCGGGGCCCGGAGCGGGGGCGGCTCGGCCTCGCTCAGCTCCCGCGGCGGCATGGCCCGCTCTGAGGGCAGCAGAGGGGCCAGCCCGGGACTCGGCTTCGCTGCGCTGGGTGAAGCAGGTCCCGCTGGCTGCGTCTGACAGAGTGGGTCCAGGCTGGGCGCGTCGGCCCAGCGCTACCAGCGGGTTTGTGTAGGGCCCCGCCCACCTCATCTACATGTCTCAGGCGGCCCCGGACCCCACCCACCGGCGAAGACCTCCCGCGGCCCGGCACCTAAGAGGCCCGGCGAGGAGGAGGAAAACCCCGGGAAGGAGGAAAGGCAGGCAGAAAGCTGGAGCCCCAAGAGTCACGCAGGTACAAGGACAAAGAATCGTCAAATGAGAATACCAAGAAGAGACAGACACCCATGATTTATTGTTAGGAGGAAGAAGCAAGTTGCAGAACATATAATACAGTATGTTCAGGTTAAACAAATGTGCAAATTGAACCTTGTTCAACTTACAATAAAAAAACTATACATATGTTTGCATGAGTATTAAAACGTTGGGATAATTTTATTAATGAAAGAATTATTATTATTTTTTAATATAGAGGCTGGGAGCAGTGGCTTATGCCTGTAATCCCAGCGTTCTGGGAGGTTGAGCCCGGAGGATCACTTGAGTCCAGGAGTTCAAGGTTACAGTGAGTTGGCCGGGCGCGGTGGCTCAAGCCTGTAATCCCAGCACTTTGGGAGGCCGAGACGGGCGGATCACGAGGTCAGGAGATCGAGACCATCCTGGCTAACACAGTGAAACCCCGTCTCTACTAAAAATACAAAAACTAGCCGGGCGAGGTGGTGGGCGCCTGTAGTCCCAGCTACTCGGGAGGCTGAGGCAGGAGAATGGCGTAAACCCGGGAGGCGGAGCTTGCAGTGAGCTGAGATCCGGCCACTGCACTCCAGTCCGGGCGACAGAGCGAGACTCTGCCTCAAAAAAAAAAAAAGGTTACAGTGAGCTATGATAATGCCATTGCACTTCAGCCTGTGTGACAGATCCTAAAAACAAACAAACAAAAAACCTGTTGACACCCGAACAAGCGGGAATTATTGGCAAGAAACCCTGTGCAGTCAGCCGAAAATCCCTATATAACTTTTGACTCCCCCAAAATTTAACTATTAATAGCCTGCTGTTGCCGGACTCCATGGCTCACGCCTGTAATCCCAGCACTTTGGGAGGCCGAGGTGGGTGGATCACCTGAAGTCAGGAGTTCGAGAACAGCCTGGCCAATATGGTGAAACCCTGTCTCTATTAAAAATACAAAAAATTAGCCCGGTGTGGTGGCGGATACCTTTAATCCCAGCTACTCAGGAGGCTGAGACAGGAGAATCACTTGAACCTGGGAGGTGGAGGTTGCAGTGAGCCAAGATTGGGCCACTCCACTCCAGCCTAGGTGACCGAGTGAGACTCTGTCTTAAAAAACAAAAACAAAAAACCCAAAAAACAAAAAGTAGCCAAGCATGGTGGTATGCATCTGTAATCCCAGCTGCTCAGGAGGCTGAGGTGGGAGGATGGCTTGAACCTGGGAGGTGGAGGTTGCAGTGAACTGAGATCATGCCATTGCACTCCAGCCTGGACAACAGAGGAAGACTTTGTCTCAAAAATAAATAAATAAATAAATAAATAA
>NW_016827667.1:585312-594163 GCF_001698545.2 Rhinopithecus bieti
AAAAAAAAAAAAAAAAAAAAAAAAAAGGCCGGGCGACATGGCTCACACCTATAATCCCAGCTAATTTTTGTATTTTTAGTAGAGACAAGGGTTCACCATGCTGGCCAGGCTGGTTTTGACCTCAGGTGATCCACCCACCTCGGCCTCCCAAAGTGCTAGGATTACAGGTATGAGCCACCACGCCCAGGAGGCTTATCATATTTTTAAACTTTTTTCTTCTGACCTGTATCAGAAAGCTAAAATCATCATAAAGGTCTGCACCCTTGTGGTCTTCCGTTGGGTAGGCTGAGGAGGAGGAAAAGGGGTTGGTCTTGCTGCCTCAGGGGTGGCAGAGGTGGAGAAGGTGGAAGGGGAGGCAGGAAAGGCAGGCGCACTTGGTGTAACTTTTATTTATTTTTAGAGATGTGGTCCTTATCTGTTGCACAGGCTGGAGTGCAATGACGCGAGCACAGCTCACTGCAGCGTCCGAACTCCTGGCCTCAAGCAATCCCGCCCCAGCCTTCCAAGTGGCTGGGATTACAGGCATGCACCACCAGCTCTGGCTAAATTTTTTTACATTATTTTTTTGTAGAGACAGTCTTGCTTTTTTGCCCAGGCTGGTCTTGAACGCCTGGCTTCAAGCGATCCTCAGTCCTCACCCTCCCAAAGTGCCGGGATTAAAGGCATGACCCACCACACCCAGCCCTCAGTGTAACTTTTATTGAAAAAATTCTGCCTATAAATGGACCTGTACAATTCAAACCCATGTTGTTCAAAGGTCAGCTGTATACAGATCATGAGAGAGGCGGAGAAACTCAAGTGTGAATACAGCAGGCAGGAATGTACTGTACTCCTTTTCAGAGGAGAGCTTTCTCTAGACTCAGCCTGAAGGCAAGCTTTGAACACTTTCACTCCCCTCAGCTAAAGGAACTCAGGGTGCTGAGAAGCTAGCTGGGGAGGATATTCAAGGACAATTTCCCATTTGAATATTTTATAAATCCCTAGATACCTAATATTATCTTCATCATCATCAAAAGCACATAATGATTACCTATCTGCAGATGCTGTTCTGGGCCACTCACTGCCCTTGCCCTAGAAGGAGTTTGCAGACTGAGACAACGTCTCCCAGGTAGCCGTAGGAAGGTCACCTGGAGAGCAAATGAAGTGTAGCCTGATGCTAATTTTGTCTCTTTATTGCAACCAGACCAAGTGACACCAGGCCCAGAATCCTTTATCTGATCTCTGACCCTTTCATCTCAGCCTATGCAAAGATCGCAGAAAACACTGTCACCTTCAGAGAGTCAGCCATTCATGAGTTTTGGGAAAGGAGAGTGTTGGGAGGGGGAGGGGCAGTTAATATGAAAAGAGATAATTCTGTTTCTCCAAGAGCTGGTAGTATAAAAGCCATAAATCCGTCTGGGCACGGTGGCTCACACCTGTAATCCTAGCGCTTTGGGAGGCTGAGGTGGGTGGATCACTTGAGATGAGAAGTTCTAAGACCAGCCTGGCCAACATGGTGAAACTCCATCTCTACTAAAAATGCAAAAATTAGCTGGGCGTGGTGGTGGGCACCTGTAATCCCAGCTACTTGGGAGGCTGAGGCACAAGAATCACTTGAACCTGGTAGGTAGAGGTTGCAATGAGCTGAGATCGCACCACCGCACTCCAGACTGGGCAATAGAGTGAGACTCAGTCTCAAAAAATAAAAATAAAATAAAAAAAGCCATAAATCCAAACCAAATCTTTACATCTCTTAGAAAAAGTCACAGGTTCCCTGATTTTTCATTTCCTTTCCTTTCCATTCTATTCTATTCTCTTTTCTTTTATTTTCTTGTTGTCAGGGTCTTGCTCTGTGGCCCAGATTAACAGATTCAACCTTAGCTCACTGCAACCTTCACCTCCCAGGTTCAAACGATTCTCCAGCCTCAGCCTCCCAAGTAGCTGGGACTACAGGTGCATGCCACCACACCTGGCTAATTTTTATATTTTTGGTAGACAGGGTTTCACCATGTTGGCCAGGCTTGTCTTGAACTCCTGAGCTCAAGCGTCTGCCTTCCTCACCTCCCAAAGTGCTGAGATTTCTTGTTTTCTCTTTTTGAGCCCAAAGGAGAGGACAACAGCTAGAAAGTTGACTTAACCATTAAAATCTTGACTATGGGGATGGGGAAATTGTAGGAGCTCCAGTAACCACTTCTACATGCCAGTGTCTTCATCCTACATGCCATACCTCTGAATGTCTGGGGATGCTAATAACTCCTAAGTGTAGCCCCAAGTCTCAAAAACTTATCAGACACATCCACATAAGTTTATTCATCTAGCAAGTGAAAGAGGCCTTACCTGTTGTCCTGCCTTTGTATTCCTCTAGAAAGCCCAAAAGCTGTTGTATTTGCTCTCCTGAGAAAGGAGTCTCATTTTAAAAGACTTGGACATCAGGAGACCTGTCCCAGTGTTCCCAGTTTTTCAGCTCACTAGCTGTGTGATGGCTACAAAATCACTTCATCTGTCTCAGTGCTATAAAATGACAGGTGAAACATGTTTATCTCTGAAAGTCCTTCTGGTGCTAGCAGTCTGTGATTCAGGGATCCCAGGGAAGCTGCCCCAGCCCGGGTGTCTGGGACAGAATTACTACACACACACACACACACGCACACGCACACACACACACTCTTCTTTGCAGTGCTCTTGTCCTTTTACCTGGGTTTTAATAATAGTTTAATTATAGCTGTAAATTGAGGGTAATCCTGTTTCATCCTTTCTATAGGCAGGAGGGGTATAAATTGGGGGAGGTGTCTGCTTGGGCACAGGTAAAAGCCCTGACGTGGACTGAGACAGATCATTATTTTCTGGCCGCTTGGGTGGGGACACTTTCCAACCTAGGTCCCTCTGTCTGAGCTGGTTTAGGGACAGTTTTGTCAGCAACAGGGGGAGGGAGGAGACAACTTAGGGAGCTGATGAGTCACCTGTTTCTCAGAGAAGGACTTGCTGGGGAAGTTTGCAATTCTGGCTGCTACTGCTGGGAAACTCCCCTCCTAAGGGTAGGCTGCCGCCTGCCAGATCTTCTGCCCCAACTTCCAGCTAGACACACATTTGCTAGGATTAAAACTTGGCCCTGACATTCTCCATGGAGAAATAGCAGATTCTAGGACTAGGGCAGGAAATATGCAAGTCTATAGCAATATAAATAAATAATTAAATACATACATAAATGAGACATGCCAGGCCTGGTGGCTCATTCCTTCAATCTCAGCACTTTGGGAGGTCAAGGCAGGAGGTGCTTGAATCCAGGATTTCAAGACCAGCCTGGACAACAGGGCAAAACCCAGTCTCAAAAAAAAAAAAAAAAAAAAAAAAAAAAAAAAAAAATTAATGGAGCGTGGTGGCATGCACCTGTATAGTCCCAGCTACTCAGGAGGCTGAAGTGGGAGGATCACCTGAGCCTGTGAGGTTGAGGCTGCAGTGAGCCTCTGCACTTCAGCCTGTGTGACAGAGTGAGATCCTGCACCCCTATCCACCCCCCGCAAAAAAAAAAAAGGCAAAAAAGAAATAGTTTATTAAAAAAAAAACCCAAAACTAAAAAACTCAACCATAGCCCTGACATTGAATCATAGCAGTAATATCTTGCCTCCAAAATGTCCATCACAGCTGTATGTGGCTGTAGACTTGTAAAGTGCTGCATTCTGCCCTATCTCATAAGAACCAAGTGACACGGCTTGGGAGAGGGTGTGTCTGAGAAGGTGTGGCTGTGTGTGTGTGTGTGTGTGTGGCTATTCTCATTTTATCAGTGAGTACAGGGGACCTGCCTTAAGATGAAAGAAACTAGTAAGTGGCAGTCTGTTCCAGAGTGAACAAGCAAGCACAGGAGTCCACCTCAGGCATGGTCAAGTTTTTTTTTTTTGTTTGTTTTGTTTTGTTTTTTGAGACGGAGTCTTGCTCTGTGGCCCAGGCTGGAGTGCAGTGGCTGGATCTCAGCTCACTGTAAGCTCGCCTCCAGGTTTACGCCCTTTCCTGCTCAGCTCCGGAGTAGCTGGGATTACAGCGGCCGCCACCTCGCCCGGCCTAGTTTTTTGTATTTTTAGTAGAGACGGGGTTTCACCATGTTAGCCATGGATGGTCTCGATCTCCTGACCTCGTGATCCACCCGTCTGGCCTCCCAAAGTGCTGGGATTCAGGCTGAGCCACCAGCGCCGGGCGTATTTTGTTTTTTAAGATAGAGTCTACTCTGTTGGCCAGGCCAGAGCGCAGTGGCAGATCATGGCTCACTACAACCTCTGCCTCCTGGTTCAAGCGATTCTCATGCTCAGCCTCCCAAGTAGCTAGGGGATTACAGGCGTGGGACCACACACCCAGCACTTTTTGTACTTTTAGTAGAGATGAGGTTTTCACCATGTTGGACCAGGTTCTTGAAACTCCTGACTCAGGTGATCCACACAGCCTCAGCCTCCCAAAGTGCATGGGATTACAGGCATGAGCCACTGCGCCTGGCCAGGTGTGTCAAGTTTTATTAGGTATTTTTGTTAATCCCGATCTTAGTTTCCTGAAAACATTGGGATGCTACGAAAAACCTGGACAAGAATAAAACAAAAGAAACCAACTCCAAGGCGGGGGGCGGTGGCTCACGCCTGAATCCCGCACTTTGGGAAGCCCAGGCGGGTGGATCATGAGGGTCAGGAGATCAAGGACCATCCTGGCTAATAACATGGTGAAACCCCCACTCTACTAAAAATACAAAAAATTCGGCCGGGCGTGTGGCATGTGCCTTGTCGTCCCAGCTCTCAGGAGAGCTTGAGGCAGTAGAAGAATGGCGTGAACCTGGGAGGTGGAGCTTGGCAGTGAGCCGATAATCAGCGCCCCACTGATACTCCAGCCTGGGGCAACAGAGCAAGATCCATCTCAAAAAAAAAAAAAAAAAAAGAAAAAGAAAAAGAAACCACCCTCCACCCCACCACCAATTATTCTGCTGCAAATAAGGAGATTAACAAAAGAACACCAAGGACAGGTGCGGTGGCTCACACTTGTAATCCCCAGCACTTTGGAGGCCGAGGCAGGCAGATCACCTGAAGTCAGGAGTTCGAGACCAGCCTGGCCAACATGGCGAAACCCCGTCTCTACTAAAAACACAAAAATTAGCTGGGCGTGGTGGCATGCACCTGTAATCCCAGCTACTCAGGCAGCTGATGTAGGAGAATCCCATGAACCTGGGAGGCAGAGGTTACAGTGAGCTGAGATCATGCCACTGCACTCCAGCCTGGGAGACAGAGCAAGACTCCATCTCAAAAAAATTAAAAACAAAAAGAAAAGAACACCAGAGGTGGGGAAAAGTGCTTCCAAGAACTCCATCCAGAGAGAGGTTGTTTGGGAGCGAATGCACTCTCACGGTCTTTTTCGGTTTCTTCTGCATACTCCAGTCCAAGACCCCCAAAATCAGGCCTGCTGCCTAAGATGAGCTCAGAGACTGAGATGGGCGGGTCAGAAAACTTTGAAATAAAAACAGAATTCAAGAAAAGAATTTTATATTTAACACTTGCTTACCAACATACTGATAATAATAATTATAAATTATATATAATATAATAATCTTATAATATACTGATATGATACAATAATAATAATACAATAACTTGACTACCCACTTTCTGAGCTTTCAGTGGAAATTGGACCGCCATAGGTTTTTCTCTTCCTTTTTCTTTATTTTATGTATTTTATGTATTTTCTTTGTTGAGACAGGGTCTTGCTGTGTCACCCAGGCTGGAGTCCACTTATGTAATCAGGGCTCACTGTAGCCTCAACCTCCCAAGCTCAAGCCATTCTCCTGCCTCAGCTCCTCAGTATGTGGCACCACAGGTGCATGCTACCACACCTGTCTAACTTTTTAATTTTTTTGTAGAGGCTGGGTCACCCCATGTTTCCCAGGTTGTTCTCAAACTCCTGGGCTCAAGCAATCCTCCTGCCTCAGCCTCCCAAAGTCCTGAGTTTATAGGGGTGAGTCACAACACCCAGCACCACATATTTTTCTCTCTTTCCATGTGCTTGTGTCCTCAGAGGGAGTTTGTGGCAAATTTATCCAACTGCGCTGAGTTTGCCCCATCGTGCTGCTGGTCAACCCTCAATTCCATTTCCTCAGTCCCCACACCCTCTAGACCACCCTTGGGCTCAGGCTGGCTCCTGGGCTTCTGTCCTGTCTTCCCTGCTCCCTCACACCCAGCCTTGGTCTCCGCTTCTCCCTTCATTTCTCTCCACCTCTCCATCCAGCTGATCCTACTGCTACTGCCCCTGTCCAACCTCTCTTTCCACTCAGACCTTGCACCCAAGCCCTAGCTTTTTGAAATGCCTGCAAGAGTTGCCACCTAAAACGTTCATCTAAAAAAATTCCCCTACTAACTTCCTTATTTTTTCTTATTTTATTTTATTTTGAAACAGAGTCTGGCGCTGTCACCCAGGCTGGAGTCCAATGGTGCAATCTCAGCTCATTGCAACCTCTGCCTCCCAAGTTCAATTGATTCTCCTGCCTCAGCCTCCCGTGTAGCGGGGATTACAGGTGCACGCCACCACTCCTGGTTAATTTTTGTATTTTTAGTAGAGAGGGGGTTTCACCATGTTGGCCAGGCTGGTCTCGAACTCCTGTCCTCATGATCTGCTCACCTTGGCCTCCCAAAGTGCTGGGATTACAAGCATGAGCCACCGTGCCTGGCCATTTATTTATTTTTAGAGATGAGGGGCGTCTCACTCATCTCTGGCCTCAAACTCCTGGCTTCAAGAGATCCTCCTGCCTCAGTCTCCTAAGTAGCTAGGATTATAGGCGTGCTCCACTGCATCCAGCACCTCAGCATGTTTTTGAGATTCATTCATGCTGTTGTGTATAAGGATAGCTTGTTTTCCGTGCTTTTAATTTTATTTTACTTTTTTTTTTTTTTGTAGAGATGGGATCTCTCTCTGTGGCCAGGCTGGAGTGCAGTGACATGATAATGACTCACTGCAGCCTTGAACTCCTGGGCTCAAGAATCCTTCTGCCTCAGCCTCCCAAGTAGCTGGGACTACAGGCATATGCCACCATGCCGAGACAGTTCTTTTTTTTTTCTTTGCTGAGTAATATTCCATTATATGGATGTACCACTGTTTGTTTAATTTTTTTTTTTTTTTTTTTTTTTTTTTTTTTTTTTTTTTTTTTTGAGACATAGTTTTGCTCTTGTTGCCCACGCTGGAGTGCAGTGGCGTGATCTTGGCTCACTGCAGCCTCCGCCTCTCAGGTTAAAGTAATTCTCCTGCCTCAGCCTCCCAAGTAGTTGGGATTACAGGAGCCTGCCACCACGCCCGGCTAATTTTTCTATTTTTAGTAGAGATGGGGTTTCGCCATGTTGGCCAGGCTGGTCTCAAACTCCTGAACTTAGGTGATCCTCCCACCTCAGCCTCCCAAAGTGCTTGGATGATGGGTGTGAGCCACCACTGCACCCAGCCTGTTTATTCTCTTGATCGACATTTGACTTGTTTCCAGTTACAGCTACTACGAATAATGCTGCTATGAACATTTTCACGTACAAATCTTTGTGTGGACATATTATTTTCATTTCTCTTGGGTAAATACCCAGGTGTTGAATTGCTGGGTCATGAGATAAATATGCATGTTAAGTGGCTGTTAGTAGTTGTACCATTTTCTATTGCCACCAGCATTTTATGACACCTCCATTTCTCCACAACTTCACAACACTTGGTATTGTTGGTTTTTAATATTTTGGCGCCAGGTACAGTGGCTCATGCCTATAATCCCAGCACTTTGGGAGGCTGAGGTGGGCAGATCTCAAAAAAAAAATTAATTAAAAAAATTTTGAATTTTGTTGTTGTTGTATTGTTGCTGTTTATTTGTTTTTTTGAGACTGAGTCTCACTCCGTCAAACACTCTGTCATCTCTACGTGATGATAGAAACATAGAAATTCAGTGTAAATGTTTAGAAATTGCTATAGAAACCTGACATTCTCCCGGCATCTGTATGTGACATCAGGGGACTTGTCTCAATGAGCAGTTACAGACCAACTCAGGTATTGTCAGACGTGATGGAAAGATGCAGAGGCTGTCCGCTGCAAGTGAGTCACGTGCACAGGGACCACACTGCAAGCTGCGTTCTTTAAGGTTAGTCTGTCAACTATAGTATAATCTCACCCATCTGAGAAATGGGAGCATTTACTCTATAAAGTCTTATTTTTGCAATAATTTTAATTTTCAATCAAGCCAGTGTTAGCATTGTTAGTGAAAACAAAAGGAAGTTGTATTATTTATTATTAATCCTAATTTTATAGTGAAACAAATTGTATTAATTTTTTTTAACCAACAAAAGATGCACCTTGTAAACCAAGAGATGATTATGGAAGTGATTCTGGAGAAGTGAAGACCACAGGAGATTGTCCTCGTTTTACTCAGAAGTGCTATTTCTAATGGACAGGTGATCCCCGACATACCATGGTTTGACTTACCATTTTTTGACTTTATGATGGTGTGAAAGTGATATGCATTCAGCAGAAACCATACTTCAGTATTCAATAAATTACATGAGATATTTGACACTTTAAAATGGGTTTATGAGAGATAATTTTCGCTCAACGGAAGGTGAACATAAATCTTTTGAGAATGTTTAAGGTAAGCTAGGCTAAGCTATGATGTTAGCTTAGGTGTGTTAAATGCATTTTATTTTATTTTATTTCATTTTATTTTGAGATGGTGTTTCGTTCTTGTTACCCAGGCTGGAGTGCAATGGTGCAATCTTGGCTCACTGCAACCTCCGCCTCTCGGGTTCAAGCGATTTTCTTGCCTCAGCCTCCCCAGCAGCTGGGATTACAGGCGTGCGCCAACATGCCCGGCTAATTTTTGTATTTTAGGAGAGAC
>NW_016827667.1:596196-598631 GCF_001698545.2 Rhinopithecus bieti
TTTTTCAAACCTAAGCTGTCCAAGCTCAGCATGAATTGGAGTGGGCTGCTGACTGGGGCTAGCAGAGGCAGCCAGGAAACATGCAAATCTGCAATCCCTTCTGCCAGGTCTGTCCCAGCAGGTGTCACTAAAAGGCAGCCATATGTGCTTCTGTCACTGTGGCAGCCTTGACAAGGAAGGTGGAAGGGAAGAGACCTGGTGCTGAACTCCAAGCAGAGATGGGGCTTTTCTCTCTGCATATTTTCCCTCCCCTCCCAGCCTGCATTTGCATTAACATATTGATTTACATTTGTATTATGAAACAAAAATGGTTGTAAGCAGATGTTCTTTCCTTTTCCACAATGTTAGCTCCTATTTACATTCCTAACTGAACAATGTCTAAAGAGGTACTTAAACTGACATAAAACGCAGATAATCTTAGGGCCAAATGCTTAGCTCAAGAAAAAACTTGAATTTGCAAGAGAAGTCCCTCCAAATATAGAAAGGACCAGTATTGTAAGAGGTATGTTAACTAAAATGTGGCAACTTAAGGAGCAGAGCAGGAAGAACCTTTAAGTGGGAAACTGACAACAAGTCAATTTCATAGTCAGTTTCCCCGGTCCTTCCACAACCACCTCTGGGCATCTGTTTTCTCTACAATGGAGGTACAATAGTAGCTATTTCAGAGTAGGAAATGGCTTAGAGCAGTGCTAGAATATGATCGTGGCTATATAAAGTTTTACTATTTGTATATTGTAACAAACCTACAATGTGTTTTTACTGGTGGTCAGTAATGGATTTCTTATGGAAAAGTAGCAGCCTCCTGTCCGGAGAACACCTGCAGTTCCCACTAAGTGAACACTGGTGTCAGCTAACCTTTGCCTCTGTTTGTCTCAGTAATACACTGTCAAGCTGTTCCTTGAGTTAGCGATTTTATTTACATTATTTTCTTTTGTTTAATTTTTTTTTAAAATTTTTTCCTTTCCCTTTTCCTGTGACAGAGCCCCGCTCTCGCCCAGTCCGGAGTGCAGCAGCGCCAGCATAGCTCACTGCCAGCTAGACCCCTGGGCTGAAGCAATCCTCCTACATCAGCCTTCAGAATAGCTGGGACTACCTGCCTGCGGCCCACCACGCTGGGCTAATCTTTGTGGTTTTTGCTTTGTTTCTCCGTCCTGGGTTTCGGCTGGGCACGGTGGCTCACGCCTGCAATCCCAGCACTTTGGGAGGCCCAGGCGGGCGGATCACCCGAGGTCGGGAGCTGGAGACCAGCCCGACCAACATGGAGAAACCCCATCTCTACTAAAAAAAAATACAAAATTAGCCGGGCATGGTGGCTCTTGCCTGTAATCCCAGCTACTCGGGAGGTCGAGGCAGGAGAATCACCTAAACCCGGGAGGCAGAGGTTGTGGTGAGCTGAGATCGCGCCATTGCACTCCATCCTGGGCAACAAGAGCCAAACTCCGTCTCAAAAAAACACCAAAAATGAGACCGGGTTTCACCACGTTGCCCAGGCCGGTCTGGAACACCGAGGCTCAAGCGATCCGCTTTGCTCAGCAGTCCAAAGTCCTGGGACTCCAAACGTGAGCCACTACGCCAGGCCCATTCATTCCTTTCTGATTAATAAATTAGGCCTTGCGCGCTGGCTCACGCCTGCAATCCCAGCACCGCAGGAGGTGGAGGCAGGGGGATCACCTGAGGTCAGGAGTTCAAGATCGGCCCGACCAACACGCAGAAACCCCATCTGTACCAAAAAAATAAAACCAAAATTAGCGGGCATGGTGGCCCATGCCTGCAATCCCAGCCACTGGGGAGGCTGAGGCAGGAGAATCACCTAAACCAGGGAGGCAGAGGCCAGGGCGAGCCGAGACCGCACCACTACACTCCAGCCTGGAAAACAAGAGCGAAACTCCATCTCAAAAAAAAAAAAAGGCCGAGTTTCACCACGTTGCCCAGGCGGGTCTGGAACTCCTAGGCTCAAGCAATCTCCCGTGCTCAGCCATGCACAGTCCTGGGATCACAAGGGTGAGCTACCACGCCAGGCAGATTCATTCCTTTCTGATTAATAAATTGGGCCTGGGCCGGGCGCGGTGGCTCAAGCCTGTAATTGCAGCACTTTGGGAGGCCGAGACGGGTGGATCACGAGGTCAGGAGATCAAGACCATCCTGGCTAACACGGTGAAACCCGTCTGTACTAAAAAAAAAAAATACAAAAAAACTAGCCGGGCGAGGTGGTGGGCGCCTGTAGTCCCAGCTACTCGGGAGGCTGAGGCAGGAGAATGGCGTGAACCCGGGAGGCGGAGCTTGCAGTGAGCTGAGATCCGGCCACTGCACTCCAGCCTGGGCGACAGAGCGAGACTCCGTCTCAAAAAAATTAAAAAAAATAAAAATAAATAAATAAAAAATAAAATAAATTGGGCCGGGCTTGGTGGCTCAGGCCTGCAATCCCAGCACCCCGG
>NW_016827668.1:0-2651 GCF_001698545.2 Rhinopithecus bieti
AAAAAAAAAAAAAAAAAAAAAAAAATTCACTCGGCACAGTAAATGAGACAAAATTTAAAGAAACAGAATAGAAACTGAATTACAAACGATGTGGCAGTGTCTCTGATAGAAATTCACTTACACTCTACTTTGAAGATTGGGGTATTTTAGGTAGCAGGATGGTGAAGAGACAGAAACGTTCACTCTAAACCCTTTTTGTAGATATGACTCAGTAATGGGGCAGTGCACCAATAGTCCAAGGTGAATGTTGTCACACAATCAAAGAGAATGCCAAATGACACTCTTTTTTCCTCAATGCACTAGGGCTTAGCATGTCTCCTACATGGGCCATTAACATTAGGAGAAAGATTAGAAATACAACATGTCCCCAGAGTAGAGAACAGGTTAAGGCAAATCCACATATAGAAAAGTTAGCACAGGCAAAATTTCTTCACCAAATGCAGGCATATAGATAGACAGCTACTTGCAAAATAATAATAAAAATAATAAGTAAATAGATGAAAAGAATTCCTCAAATCTCATTATTTTTGTGGCATAGATAAGGACAGAACTAACAAAACAAAACTCAGGACTTAAATTACACAGTATTATAAAGAGAAAACGTATGCTCAAAAGTTTAGAAGCTTAATATTCATTAGAAAAAATACATGTAATATAGGAAGAGGTATAAGTTTCAGTTGGCATCTGAATAGATTTTATGCAAATTTGTACCATATGATACAAAAGATGAAAAGAGAAAAAAACTTACAAAAATTCTTCTACTATTTAAAAATATTTATTGAGCACCTATCAAATTTTAGACGTTGTAAGTGCTAGGTTTAAATAATATATAACATAAACATGCCCTTTGTCTTTATGAAACTTGTAGTCGAATGAAATACATTAAGAAACAAATGTACAAAAATTATTCAATGCTTATAATCTTTTGATAAAAGATTTGTTTTTAAATTGAAATATAAGAACTACAGAAAAAATGGTTCATAGAATAAACTTTTAACAAAGAAATGCACATGAAAAATTCTGAAAGCAAGAGAGGGCTCCATGTGTTCAAGACACTGAAATAAAATTCAGAATGGACGGACTGCAGCATTTAAGAGGAAAATGATAAAATACAAAGGTGGAGATCACAAAGGGATTATTGGTACATGCCTTTGAATGCCAAGATAAGGTATATTAACGCTATCACAAGAAAAGTAAAAAGTTCCTCGAGGATTTTGCATAGGGAACCATATGACTTTGCAGACTTTGGAATGAATTGAAAAAGGCTTCAATGTAGACAAGAAGACTGGTTAGGTAATGTTATTGCATTCCTGGAAGGAGGTTCTATTGACCTGGACAGCAGTAGTTGAGCGGAATGAAGAGAGCATAGATTTAGAAAATATTTAACATATGGCAGTGTCAGAACTTTGTACTTGGTTGAATATAAATAGTGAAGTGAATAATGATTTAAGAATGATTTTTTGGGCCGGGCGCGGTGGCTCACGCTTGTATTCCTGGCACTTTGGGAGACCGGGGTGGGCGGATCACGAGGTCATCGAGACCATCCTGGCTAACATGGTGAAACCCCATCTCTACTAAAAATGCAAAAAAAAAAAAAAAAAAAAAGAAAAAAAATTAGCCAGAGTAGTGGCGGGCGCCTGTAATCCCAGCTACTTGGGAAGCTGAGGCGGCAGAATGGCGCGAACCCGGGAAGCGAACTTGTAGTGAGCCGAGATGGCGCCACTGCACTCTAGGCTGGGAGAGAGCGAGACTTCGTCTCAAAAAAAAAAAAAAAGAATGCTTTTTTTGGTTAGGAGCTTCGGACAGAGATAGGGAACCTAGAAGAACAAGCAGTCTGGGAGAGGAAAGATCATGATTAATTTTACACTTGCTGATTTTAAGAGTTTAATGGGAATAATCAGTTGAGTGTGAAAGAAAGAGGAGAGACTGGTTGAGACATTGGGATGTTTAAAATAATTAGCAGACAGTAATTGAACTGTAGAAACAGATGTGGTTTTTCTATTTAAATATTTCAAATGACAAAAGAAGAAATAAATATCTGCATTTGATAAAAAAAAAAATTAAGAGACCATAAATAAGACTGTAGGAGGATCTAAGAGACATTAGGAAAAGTGTGAAAAGCCTGAAAAATGTGGTACATGAAAGCTAAAGGGAATGTCTCTTGGTCTTTCACACAGGTTTGAGGGTAATCAATGTTACTAGGTCAGGTAACTTTAACACAGAATATATGCATTACATGATCTAAAAGGACTGCGTTGTGATCATTGCTAGATCATGGATTGCTAGTTACGGCAAAGCCTACTGTACCCTGTGGTGTGTGTGTGTGTGTGTGCGCGCGCGTGTATAGGTGTGAGATATGTAGATATACAGTATATTTTAATCTAAATATAATTAAATATATAATTAAACAGATAAAATGTGTTTATTTAAAAAGATTGAAAATAGGGAAACACAAATAAACATAGAAAAATAAGATAAATCCAGAGTATAGTTAGTGCACAAAATTTGTGATTTTTTTTTTTAATGAGCTGCAAATTTGGTTCTGGGTCAAAGACTAAATAGAACAAAACAATATAATGAGATATATAATGAGTCCATTAGTTAGAAACATAAAAGTGGTACAAAGGAAATATATGTAAATATATTTATAT
>NW_016827669.1:0-10886 GCF_001698545.2 Rhinopithecus bieti
TATATATATATATATATAAAATTTTGAAAAAAATACCCTCTTCAAATACTGCTTCTTCCTATCTCTGTTCTGTCCTCCTGAACCTTTATTGATATAAATTGAACTTTCTCATCCTATCCACCATGTCTCTCAACTTATATTTTACCTTTCTAAACTCTTTACCACTCTCTGATGTGATTTCCTCAGTATCTCCAAACACATTAAATTATTTCTTTATCTGCATTTATCTATTATTCTTCTCATCATCTACTGATCAGTGTGTGCATGGATACCTTTTTCACATGTCAGTTTTTTCTTCATATTGATCTGTTTCCGACTTACTGATTTTATTTATTCCTTTAACTTTTAAATGTGTTTATTTTAGAGCTGGATGTGGTGGCTCAAACCTGTAATCCCAGCACTTTGGGAGGCTGAGGCTGGAGGATCACTTGAGGCCAGGAGTTTGAGATCAACTTGGGAAACATAGTGAGACACTATCTCTATAAAAAAAAAATAAAATAATAAAATATGTTTAAAAGCCTCTTTCTGATTGGCCTAGTATTTCTAGTTCCTGGGGTATAAATTCTTCCACGTGTTACATCTGATCACATTGCCCTTCAGTAGTAGCTCATTTCCTTTGGAAGTTTGTAATTTTTAACCATGAATCCATTTTCTATAGACATTGTTTTCCAAGGGAATCCCAAGCACCCTAGGTTACAAGAAATCTCTCTTTTAGGAAATTTCACAACTGCCTTAGGGTCTTGATTTCACTGATTTTGGACCAGATATTAGTGTTAACTCCTTAGTTCAGTAGCCTCACCATTTTAATCATGTGAACTGCAGCCACACTTCCATGCTGCACAGGTCTGGGATTCCACTTTCTCTCAGATGACTTTTTCTCACCCATTGCCCAGGAGATACAGGAAGCTCTTTGATACCTCTCCACATTGATGGTCACAATTTTTCTGCCCTTCTGTAAACTTCCAACTTTACATTAGTTTTACTTCTTCACAAGTAGGAGGCCTGTGGTCTGGACTCTCCTTCCCATGTGGTTATTACACCCCAGCCCATGAAAATTAAGGCCTCTATCTAGTTCTGAGATGTCAATGAACATTTTTAATTTTGGTTCCTACTCACTATTAAATTTAAATTCTTTTTTTGTTTCTGGAACTTGGTGATTTTTCATTCTTGTTTAGAGCTTGATTAGACACTTACATTATAATGTTTTTCTTTTGTGGGTTTTCAATTGGCCAGTTTTACCATAAGGCAATCTCTCCTTTTACTACTGGTCTGTCAGGCTATTCTTGGATTTATTTCTTTCTCTAGCCTAAGACTCAATCAATTATATCTTTCAATTTTAGTTAGCAAGTGAATGATTAACTACATCTAAACAAGAGCTTTCTCCAAAACAGCATGGAATAGGAAGGAAAACATGAGATTAATTTCAAATAACCACTCCCTGTGGGATAAACAAAATGTGTCCATAAAGTCCATCACAGTGCCTGACACATAAATGCTCAATAAATGGCTGGTACTATTACTATATAATTGTGAGAAGTACCATATTATCTTCTACAGGTAAAAGAGAGGGGATAATCTTAGCAGACGCTAATATAGAAATCTTTATGAAGTTTAATCACCAAGTTGACAAGCTGAAGAATAGAATTTAATTGCTTTCTTGGATATTAAACAGAGAATCACAAAACCTGGAACAATTATGGTTTTCTCCTTCATTTTTACAATTTAGAGTCCAGGCAAGATCCATTGTCTGAGGAACATTTTTTAATTTCAAATTATGCTTAGCTGGGAAAAAATAATATTTTTCTCCCTAAGTCCCCAAATTACATTTTTTACTGAAATCATCTAAAGTGCTCATTGAAACTTTTGGACAAAGTATTCAGCCTTATAGAGAATAATCAATCTAGAATATGACATGAGAAATGAATAAAAATCTATTATTAACTAACCCACATAAATCTAATAGGTAAGCACAGATGGGTATTATGTTTCTAAAAAGACCTAAAATGTTTAGAATGGACTTGTTCACAATGCCCCAATTTTATATCATGTAACAATCAACAAAAGTCATATTTAAATATTTTGGAAAAGTTCATTGAGACATTAAATTTAACAAGGCAGTATTCAATAAAATGACAGTATCACTTTTGTCTAGGTGGAGGATGGAAACAAAATAACACCAAAAGCAAAACAAGGAAATAAGGTGCTAAAAAGTCTAATCCAGAGAGATGATACCTAAGATCTGACTTAAACCAAACCACCCTATGGACACCCCACCAGAAAAAAATTGTATTACGAAATCACCTCGGAAATGAGGCCAAAGTTCAAACCAGTGAACCCAATAGCAAAGAAAGAAGATACAATTTACTTTTAAGAGATATCCATATTTGTTGTCAATTAAAAATTAAACTTCCTACTTATTCTTCTATCAAAAATAGTACATTTGAAGAGATATGCTATTACTAATGAAACAAACTGATAAGTATAAGTTTGTTTATAATTACTTTCACTTTTGGGATGATACCAAATTGATCAGTACATTTTTGACAGTGACCTAAGCTAATATTACTATATGCAAAGCATACATTCTAAGCTCGTATTGCTTGTGCTTAGTAATTAAATAGTAATCTACATAGAACAATGATAACAAACAGTAACATACGGTTGAAGATGCTTGGCATGCCTGGTTTAATTCCCTTTGTTTGTACAGAAGCTCCTGGTTGAGGTACAGCAACTCTATGAAGGATAAGAAGAGTATAACCAATCATTATAGAAATATAACGTAGAAAGAGCCTCAAATGAAAAAAACAAATCAACTGGTTCTATTCAGGAATTTATTCTAAACTCAATAAATTTTAGAAAATTTGTATACAGGTAAAGTTTGTTGAATTGGAATACATTAAAATACACTAATAATTATGAAAAACGTATCCAGTATAGTAAAAGCAAACTCAAATACTGCAATAAGATTGAAATTTTAAGGGATATCTATTCCGTAAAATGGAGCCCATTAATTTTATATAAATATTACACTGAAGATCACATACTTTTTTCATCAGCTTATGACAGAAAATTTAAAATAGTTACTGCTATGCCACGGCAAACGAGAATAAAGTGAAGAGACAACCCACAGTAATTGGATAAAATATTTTGCAACTTACCATTTCTGGACAAGCATTAAGAAACCAGAGCTCATGATAAAGGAGCTCAAAACAAAGACTGTAAGGAAAAAAGCTGAATAATTTGATGATAACAGATGGGGGAAGAAGATTGCATTGTTTGGTTTCCTTTGCGTCCGCGATAGACATCTTCTTCATCGAGAAATGAAATCTCTCTCTAATAGACACTTTCTCAAAAAAGACAAACAACTGACAACACACGTACCTATGAAAAGGGCTGCTCAACATCACTGGCACTCCATCAGAGCAAATTCAAATCAAACACCTATAATGACGATATTCATCTTCAGTTTTCCAGTAAAATGGTTTAAATCCAATAAGACAGGGGGCCCAAATAACAAATGCTGACAAGAATGTGCGAGAAAGCAGGTATTAAACCTTCGTTGATAATGTTGTAGGAATGTAAGTTAGTATTTATCCTAGTATGGAGAAAAGTTTGCGAGGGTTCTTACAAAAATTAAAAATTCGAGCTTACCATATAATTGAGCATCCTTCCCCCCCGCTTGGTATATACCCAAAATAAAGAAAAATCAGTATATCAAAGAGATAGCTGTACTTCCATATTTGTTGCAGCAGCTTTTACAATACCTAAGGTTTGGAAGCAACCTAAGAGTCCATCAACAGATGAATGGACAAAGAAAATGTGGTACATATACACAATGGAGTACTATTAGGCATAAAATGAATAAGATCCTGTCATTTGCAATGACATGGATGGAACTGGAGATCATTGTGTTAACTGGAAATAAGATAGGCACAGAAACATAAACATTGCACGTTCTCACTTATTTGTGAGAGCTAAAAATTAAAACAGCCCAACTCATGGAGATAGAGAATAGAAGAATGGTTACCAGAGGCTGGGAAGGGGAGTGGGGGAGTTTGGGAGAGGTATGGATGGTTAATAGGTACAAAAATATAGAAAGATTGAATAAGTCCTACTATTTAATAGCACAACAGGGTGACTATAGTCCATAATAACTTCACTGTACATTTTAAAATAACTAAAAGACTGTGTAATTTAATTGTTTGTAACACAAAGGATAAATGCTTGAGGGGATGGATACTCCATTCTCCATGATGTGATTATTATGCATTGTATGCCTGTATCAAAACATCTCATATACTTCATGAATATGTGTACCTAACATACACTTACAAAATTAAAATAAATAAGTAAAATAAAATAAATGCAATGGCCTAGTTTTATGTTTTCTTTGTTCAAAATTATGGAAAACAATCTGGCCTGCCTTTCCAATTTTGGTTCATAGTTTTTTATTAGCCCTATGGTGCTTTAAACCTTCATGCTTTTCTTTCTGCCTGGAACAATCCTATGTCCCTTTCATTTGCCTGGTTAACTCTTACTTATCCTTCAAGATTTAGCTCCAGCATAATTTCCTACAAGAAGCTTCCCCTGATCTCTTGCCAAGGCTAACTGCCCCTTGTATATGCTATTATAGTACTGTGAATAAACTTCTATCATGGCATTCACCATATCATACTGAAATTACAGGTTTAAAAGTCTGTCTCTTTCACCAGACTTAGCTCTCTATGAAAGTATGAACTCATCCTTATCAGTTACATCTGCTATGACCCTATTTCCAAATAAGGTCATATTCAGAAGTCCTGAGGGTTAGGACTTCATCATATGAATTTTGTGGGGACACAATCCAACCCATAAGTCTGCCCTCTGGTCCCACAAAATTCCTGTCCTTCTCATATGCAAAATAGGTTCACCCCATCACAACATCCCCAAAAGTCTTATCCCATAGCAACAAAATCCATTGATCTGTTGTTTATAAGAAACATACTTTACCTATAAAGATTTTTGTAAACTGAAAATAAAAGGATGGGAAAAGATATTCCATGTCAATGGAAACCAAAGAAACCACAGGAGTAGCTATCTTTATATCAGACAAAATCAATTTTGAGACAAAAACAATAAGAAGAGACAAAGAAGGTCACTATATAATGATAAAGGAGTCAATCCAGCAAGACAATATAACAATTTTAAATACGTATGCACTCAACACTGGAGCACCCAGATATATAAACCAAATATTATTAGAGCTAAAGGGACAGATAGGCTGCAGTACAATAATAGCTAGAGACTTCAACACCCCACTTTCAGCACTGGACAAATCTTCTAGATAGAAAATCAACAAAGAAATATTGGACTTAATCTGCACTGTAGATCAAATGGATCTAATAGATATTTACAGAACGTGTAATCCAACAGCTGCAGAATACACATTCTTTTCCTCAGCACGTGGATCATTCTCAAGGATAGATTATACGTTAGGTCACAAAACAAGTCTTAAAACATCCAAATAAACAATATCTAGCATCTTTTCTGTCCACAATGGAAGAAAACTAGAAATTAATAACAAGAATGATTTTGGAAGCTATACAAATAAATAGAAATTAAACAGCATGTTCTTCAATTACCAATGTGTCAATGAAGAAATTAAGAAGAAAATTGAAAAATTTCTCGAAGCAAATGAAAATAGAAACAAAACATAACAAAACCTAAGGGATACAGCAAAAGCAGTAGTAAGAGGGACGTTTACAGCTATAAGTGCCTCCAACAAAAAAGAAGAAAAAAGTCAAATAAGCAACCTAATGATGCATCTTAAAGAATTAGAAAGGCAAGAGCAAACAAACTCAAATTAGTGGAAGAAAACAAGACCAGAGCATAAATAAATAAAATTGAAATGAGAAAATCAATACAAAAGATCAATGAAGCAAAACGTTGCTTTCTTGAAAAGTTAAACAAAACTTACATTTCACCAGACTATGAAAAAAAGAGAGAGGATCCAAATAAATAAAATTAGAAATGCAAAAGGAGCTTTTACAACTGATACTGCAGAAATTCAGAGGTTCATTAGTGGCTACTATGTACAACTATATGCCAATGAAATGGAAAATTTAGAAGAAATGGACAAATTCCTAGACACATACAACCTACCAAGATTGAACCAGGAAGAAATCCAAAACCTGAACAGACCAATAACGAGTAATGAGATGGAAGTTGTAATAAAAAGTCTCCCAGTAAAGAAAAGCCTGGGATCAAATGGCTACACTGATGAATTCTACCAAACATTTCAGGAAGAGCTAATATCAATCCTACTCAAACTATTCAAAAAAATGGAGGAGGAAGGAATACTTCCAAACTCATTCTGCAAGGCCAGTATTACCCTTATAACAAAACCAGACAAAGACACATCCATAAAAGAAAACTACAGGCCAATATCTCTGATGAATTTTGATGCAAAAATCCTCAACAAAATACTAGCAAACCAAATTCAACAATATATTAGAATGATCTCTCATCATGACCAAGTGAGATTTAGCCCTGGGATACCAAGATGGTTCAACATATCAACAGAGTAAAGGATCAAAACCATACAATCATTTCAATTGATGCTGAAAAAACATTTGATAAAATTCAATATCCTTTCATGATAAAACCCTCAAAAGCTGTGGATAGAAGGAATGTACTTCAACATAATAAAAACCATATATGAAAGACCCACAACTAGCATCATACTGAATGGGGAAAAACTGATAGCCTTTCCTCAGATTTGGAAGACAACAAGGATGCACACTTTCACCCCTCTTATTAAACACAGTACTGGAAGTCCTAGCTAAAGCAATCAGACAAGAGAAAGAAATAAAGGGCATCCAACTAGGAAAGGAAGAAGTCAAATAATCCTTGTTTGCAAAGGATATGATTTTATATTTGGAAAAACTTAAAGACTCCACAAGAAAACTATTAGAACTCGTAAACTCGCTAAAGTTGCAGGATACAAAATCAACATACAAAAATCAGTAGCATTTCTTTATGCCAAAAGTGAAAATGTGAAAAGAAATAAAAAAGTAATCCCATTTACAACAGCCACACATAAAATTAAATACCTAGGAATGAACATAACCAAACAAGTGAAAGATGTCTATAATGAAAACTATAAAACACTGATGAAAGAAATTGAAGAGGACATTCAAAAATGGAAAAATACTGTATGATCATGTATTAGAAGAATCAATTTATTACAATGTCTATACTGCTGAAAGCAATCTACATATTCAATGCAATCCCTGTCAAAATACCAATGACATTCTTCATAGAAATAGAAAATACCATCCTAAAATTTAGATGGAACCACAAAAGACCCAGAATAGCCAAAGCTATCCTAACCAACATATGCAAATCAATGTGATATATCATATCAACAGAATAAAGACCAAAACCATACAATCATTTCAATTGATCAACACACAAATCCATACACCTAAAGTGAACTCATTTTTAACAAAGGTGTCAAGAACATACACTGGGGTAAAGACAGTCTTTCCAATAAATGGTGCTGGGAAAGCTGGATATCCATATTCAGAAGAATGAAACTATACCCCTATCTCTCGCCATATACAAAAATCAACTCAAAATGGATTAAAGACCTAAATCTAATACATCAAGATATGAAACTGCTACAAGAACACATTGGGGAAAATCTACAAGACATTGGTCTGGGCAAATATTTCTTGAGTAATACCCCATAAGAACAGGCAACCAAAGCAAAAATGGACAAATAGAATGACATCAAGTTAAAAAGCTTCTGCACAGCAAAGGAAACAATCAACAAAGTGAAGAGACAACCCACAGAATGGGTGGAAATACTTGCAAACTACCCATCTGACAAGGGATTATTAATAACCAGAATATATAAGGAGCTCAAACAACTTTACAGGAATAAATCGAATAATCCAATTAAAAATGGACAAAAGATTTGAATAGACATTTCTCAAAAGAAGATATACAAATGGCAAACAGGCACATGAAAAGGTGCTCAACATCACTGATCATCAGAGAAATGCAAATGAAAATCACACAAGCATTTCATTTGATGCTGAAAAAGATGTTTGATAAAATTCAACATCCCTTCATGACAAAAACCCTCAAAAAGCTGTGGATAGATACCATTTTACCTCAGTTAAAATGGCTTAAATCCAAAATACAGGCAATAACAAATGCTGGTGATGATGTGGAGAAAAGGAACTCTGTACACTGTTGGTGGGAATGTAAATTAGTGCAACCACTATGGAGAACAGTTTGGAGGTTCCTCAAAGAAACTATAAATTGAAATACAATGTGATCCAGCAGTCCCACTGTTGGGTACATACCCAGGAAAAAAGGAAATCAGTATACCAAAGAGATATTTGCACTCCTATGTTGTTGCCGCACTGTTTATGATAGCTAAGATTTGGAGGCAACCTACACGTCCATCAACAGATGAATGGATAAAGAAAATGTGATACATATACCCAATGGAGTACTATTTAGCCATAACAAATGAGATCCAGTGATTTGCAACAACATGGATGGAACTGGAGATCATTATGTTAAGTGAAATAAGCCAAGCATAGAAATATGAACATTCCATGTTCTCACCTATTTATAGGATCTAAAAATCAAACAATTGAACTCATAAAGGTAGAGTTTAGAAGGACTGTTACCAGAGTCTGGGAAGGGTAGTAGGGGGGTGCGGGGAAGTGAAGACGTTTAATAGGTACAAATAAACAGAAAGAATGAATAAGACCTACTACTTGATAGCACATCAGAGTGACTATAGTCCATAATAACTTAATTGTACATTTAAATGTAACTAAAAGAGTGTAGTTTGATTGTAATACAAAGGATAAATGCTTGATGGGATGGATACCCCATTGTCCATGACATTCTTATTTCACATTGTATTCCTGTATCAAAACATCTCATGTACCCCATAAATATATATATACCTACTATGCACCCACAAAAATTCAAAGTTAAAAAATTTTAAAATAAATTAAAATTTTACCTATTACTTATTCACAACCAAAACTGCTGTGCACCTGGGCACACTCTAAAAGATTGGAATTTTTAAAATTTTAAAATCCAAAGTGATTCTGCACTCTGCTTTAGGAGTGTTTGGGCTTTCCTGACACTTTAAAGAAACAAAAACTTCCAATCATGTACAATTCATAATGTATGGATGTTTTGTAGTAAAGACCCATGCTTAAAAAACTGGTGAGCAAATATAAGCTATAATGTTCTTGTTGTTTAAGAAAATGGAAGAATGACTTTGAGAGTGACACTACCTCCTTGGTTTCAGAGGACAAGGGCTCCCTTTTCAATTCCAAAGGGTGGGTTCATTTCCTTGGTTCCAGAGTGCAGGGCCATCACCCAGGGTTGTAGGAGTGGGGATGCTACCCAAGTGGGCCCAGGGGACATAAGACTGTGACAAAAGAATAATTCTGAAGCCTTAAAATGAATGCAATTTATTTGCCTTGCTAGATTTTGGAGTTGCTTGTGACCCATGATCCCCCTTTTCCTTCCAATTTCTCCCTTTCAGAATGGGAGTGTCTATCCTATACCTATCTCATCACTGTATTCTGGACAGATAACTTGTTTGATTTTATAGGTATACAGATGAGGAAGAATTTTTGCCCCAGGATAAATCACCCTGATCATGGATGGATGAATTACATCCATATGAGATTTAGATGAGATTTTGGATTAGAATTGATGCTGCTGTGGGATAAGACTTTTGGGAATGTTGTGATGGGGTGAACCTATTTTGCATACGAGAAGGACAGGAATTTTGTGGGACCAGAGGGCAGACTTATGGGTTGAGTCGCGCCCCCACAAAATTCATATGATGAAGTCCTAACCCTCAAGTCTTCTGAGTATGACCTTATTTGGAAATAGGGTCATAGCAGATGTTACTGATAAAGATGAGGTCATACTGGATTAGGGTGGTCCCCTAATCCAATATGACTGGTATCCTTATGAAAAAGGTGAAATTTGGACACAGACACTACACAGAGAGAACTCCATGTGAATATGAAGGCAGAGATTGGGGTGATGCTTCTACAAGTCAAGGAATGTCAAAGATTGCCAGCACACTAAGAGGCTAGGAGAGAGGCATTGAACAGATTCTCTCTCGCATCCCTGAGAGCAGCAATGCTGTTGACATCTTGATCTTGAACTCCATCCTCCAGAAATTTTTTTTTTTCTTTGAGACGGAGTCTCGCTCTGTCGCCCACGCTGGAGCGCAGTGGTGTGATCTCGGCTCACCGCAAGCTCCGCCTCCCGGGTTCACGCCATTCTCCTGACTCAGCCTTCTGAGTAGCTGGGACTACAGGCGCCTGCCACCACGCCCGGCTAATTTTTTGTATTTTTAGTAGGGACGGGTTTCACCGTGTTAGCCAGGATGGTCTTGATCTTCTGACCTCGTGATCCGCCCACCTCGGCCTCCCAAAGTGCTGGGATAACAGGCGTGAGCCACCGTGCCAGGCGCCTCCAGAACTTTGAGACAACAAATTTCTGTGTTTAAGCCACTCAGTTGTGGTATTTTGTTATGGGGGCCCTAACAAATTAATACAGCTTCTACGATAATTGCTTATTTTACAGGGTAGAGATAAACCAAAAGAAAAAATATACTTTACATATAATTAATACAAATGACTTACGGATTAGCATGTGGGCCTTGAAGAATTCTTATTTTATTGCTGAGACTCAAATTTGTAGATGTAGTTTGGAAATACTGAGAATTCACAGGCTCATCATCTTGATGCCGTTTACCATTTCTTTCTTGAATTTCTACTCTAGCTGCTTGAGATGTTGAGGGTCTGTTAGCATTCTAAAACCAATAATTTAAAGAAAACATTTTA
>NW_016827669.1:11235-12866 GCF_001698545.2 Rhinopithecus bieti
TTCCATATAAATAGGAATAGTCCTAGACATAGTTTTAAAAGATAAACTCATGGGAAAAGTTGACTTGTTTGTCTTGATTGCGCCGAGATTCCAGGACTGGCGTCTTCTATAATAGTAAACTATTTATTCTAGAAGAGTTATAGAACCTGGGTAAGACTACTACGCCAGATATAGAGAAAACTTCCCATGAAAGCTTTCCTGTAGTACTGGCCTGGACAAAAGGTAGGAAATTAATATAGTCATAGATATCACCTAGAAAATTAAAACACCCACGATAGCCTCAAATTACACAGAATGCAAAAACAGGATACCAAGTTTTGAGGGCCTTGGGAAATGTCAGAGTCTGTAATCATTACTGGCCTAATCTGCCCCAAATAAATGACACAAAAGGAAACAAACAAAAAACTAAAATATTAGGTTGGTGCAAAATGAATTGCGGTTTTGCCATTATTTTATAGGCAAAACCCACAAATCCTTTTGCACCAACCTAATGTTTTCTCTTAGGCTTACATTATTAAGAGTCAGTACACGTGAGTTCTGAATAAAATGTAAAAGGTACCAATTGCAATCATGATCACAGTGCTTTCAGAGAAATACTATTAATTCTCTGGCACCATACCCGAAGTGTTTCTGATGCTGAGGCACTTTCAGTCGCACTGCTATGGGGGATATACTTTATAGCAGTAATTATCCCCTGAATTGCAATGCGCTTTTGTTCCCTATACTGCAAGTCTTCAATCTCCTTCCTGACTTCACTTATAGCTGTCAAGAGCGACTCAACTGCAAAAGAGTAAGTCCAAGAAAATTGTAAGTTTTAAAGAACTGAAATGATAAAAATAAGAATTAGATTTGCAATGTAATTTCACAACACAAACTTATAAACTTACTACATTAACTTAACTGTGAGACACTGTGTTTATATCTGGCATCCTTTTATATAATTTTGTGAAATAGGCAAAATACTTTTATCAGTTAAATTTGAATACAGGCTTCCACTCTGTATCCTTCATTTGCAAAATAAATTTTGCATATTAAGTGCAATTTACATATTATATTTCAAACTAAAAGTGTTGTCTAGTCACTGCATAGAAAACACATTTTAATTATTTCAAACACTATTACATATTGCTAGCATTATGATGTATAAGAGGATGCCAATATTTAGATGATGATAGGTCGGCATTTTAAAGTTTCTCTTTCCAAAATCGTGAAATTATCTCATAGCTTTTTAAAAAAGAACATGCTTGTGTTAAACTTTTCAACTGTCATATATTAATTCTACTAAAAAGTATATTGATAGTAGGCTTCTCATCAGTACTTCAATTCCAAATTCAGCATCTCATTTATTTTGGCATCATTTTATATTTAAAGGTAGCACTCAATTTTGTTAAACACAATATATATCATTCCACAGTAGCACAATACAGTTGTCAGTATCTGAACATCAAATTACCCAGTGTCTCCTTTAGATATGTTTAGTCTTTCTGTAGAACATCATAGTAATTGAGATCTACACCAAGGTCAGATGTGTTCTCAATGACATTAAATCAAGATATTTATAGGCTGATCATCCCTTCTCTGATATATAGGACCAGAATACTTCAGATTTTTGATTTTTTTAAATTTTGGAA
>NW_016827669.1:16126-17936 GCF_001698545.2 Rhinopithecus bieti
TATATATATGTAGTAAATATTGGGAATTTCTTCAATGTTGGCCAAGCATTTAACACAGGTAGCAATTAGTGTTTATTTATGCAATCATTTGGAAAATAATAAAATGTCATACCCTATCTAAAATAGCTTTATATTCTAAATTTAAATAAGGAAATATTCACTGAAACTATTGAAAAGTATTATACTTTTTTCCTTATCATAATAGATCTGAAGACTGGACTGTTACATGTAATATGTAATAGGACAAACCTAAAATAATTTCAAATAAATAAAACTAGTGGAAAAAATACTTTTATATCTGAATGAATCCAGGGAAGAAAGTCAATGCCAAAGTAAGCCAAAGTAAAATATTGACCAGCCAGTATAAATAACACCACCAACTTAATATTAACTTAATATTCAACCGGAATCATACTTACCATTGTCATTATGTAATTACATAGTCCACCAATCATCTACCAATTAATGCTATATAAGTCTTCAATGTCTTTAACAGGGTCTACATAATCAATTTCCAAATGTATACAAAGGGAATTGACTGCCTATGTTTTAGTCTCACTGAAATTTAAGGTTTTTTTAACGTGTGGAATTTTTACAATGAGAATTGATAAGAGGTCCTGTTTTCTGAAAAACTGGTTTCAATCCCAAGTTAATTCTGAATAGACAATCAACGGGTGGTTAATGTCTATAATACCAAATACGATATTAATATAGAAAAGATTTAAACATGCTGTCAGACTGCTTGAATTTGCCAACTGAATGTCACGCTACTTCTGTAAGTCAGTTTACTCTATTTTTTAAAAGTTAATTCTCCTACTTCCAAACATAGAATAAAAATATTAAATATTGCTTACTTGGGTAAATGTTTTCAAAGATTTCTGGCTGCGATGTTGAAAACAGTTCCACTATAAATGGTTGCTCTGAAGTACCATCAGCAATGTGAATCCAGCGATATGACCAAAAGTCTTCACGGTTTTCTATATGGATAGAATATTAAAATAAATGAAGGTAACTGTTATATACATATGAACACAAAATTATTCACTGAAATACTTTTTATGATTTTCAATTTTAAAAGCTTACCTTTCTTTTTTGACCGCTGGACCCTTCCTACAAAGACTAAAAGGCCAATAACATCACAGATGCAATTTTCTGGCATATCATCCAGTTCTGACCTAAAAAAGTAAAATCACTAAATTAATATTTTATTTTTAAACAGTGAAAAAGCATTCTACAATTATTATTTTGAAAATGTATATCTACATAATTGCTATAGCCTAATTCTGGGTACATTTTGAGCACATTATAATGCATTGTTTTTCAGTAACCAAGACTGAAGATTAATATTTAAGACATTTTGCAAGAAACTATTTTACCTTGTGGTAAATCGGTGATTTAACTTTGGCAGTCTCCATTCTGGTTTCACCTGCTTTTCTGGAATGATAATTATATTTGTTGGGGGATCTCGAAGATTCAGGCAGATTTCTGAAAAACAAATATATTACTTTAATATGCTATTTAATACACACCGAAGAATATACATGTCTATATATGAAACAGCAAAATAGTAGACTGAACATTTTGAACTCACCACTAAACTCAAGAACTAGATTATTATCAATGTTCTTCTACCTCCATTATCACATCCACTTATCTTTCCACCACAGTTTAAAAAGTTTAATCACACTTTGAGAACTTTGTGTTCTATCATTTCTTTAACTTAAAAAGAGTTTTATCACTTACATGTTTTTGCCCAGACAAAATGCTATTTGGCTTTGTTTTTGAACTTTATATGAGTGAAATCATATTT
>NW_016827669.1:21051-23941 GCF_001698545.2 Rhinopithecus bieti
CCGGCCAATATGGCAAAACCCTGTCTTTACTAAAAATACAAAAATTAGCCTGGCATGGTGGTGGGCGCCTGTAATCCCAGCTACTTGGGCAGGAGAATCACTTGAACCCAGGAGGTGGAGGTTGCAGTGAGCCGAGATTGTGCCGTGGCACTCCAGCCTGGGTGACATAGCGAGAATCTGTCTCAAAAAAAAAAAAAAAAAAAAAAAAAAAAAATCACATCTTAGTTGTTCTAACTTGGAACTATGTGTGGGAAATATGAAAAATAAACCAAGATAAATGATCCCAGTAGTTTTCTTCCAACATGAACACCTAGAAGGCAGTGACGGTACCACCTTTACTGACCAACTCTCCTCCCACTATATACTGTTTCTCATTTATAATGCTCAGAACATTTAAACTACACTGGTATTTTTCCTAACCTCTGCTTAACACTTTTCCCATGCAACACATTCTTCTACTTTACTGTCCATTCTTTCTTCAATTACATTTTTATTCATTTCCTTATCCTTTTGTCTATTACATTTTAATGTCATTTATGTCATTAGTCTTTCATTTTACTATAATTTGTTTATCTTACATAGTTATCACCCCATTAGACTAATTTTTAAGGGTAGAACTGTATATTACTTACTTTTGCTTCTTCTGTGCCTAACATGATTTACAGAACTGCTTTTTTTTTTTCTCTTTAAAAGATAATTAATCACCTCCCGGCCAGGCGCGGTGGCTCACACGTGTAATCCTAGCATTTTCAGAGGCCGAGGCAGGTAGATTACTTGAGGTCAGGAGTTAAAGTCCAGTCTGGCCAACATGGTGAAACCCCATCTCTACCAAAAATACAAAAACTAGCTGGGCTTGATGGTGTGTGCCTGTAATCCCAGCTACCTGAGAGGCCTCAGCAGGAGAATCTCTGGAACTCAGGAGGTGGAGGTTGCAGTGAGCCGAGATTGTGCCACTGCACTCCAGCCTGGGTGACAAAGTGAGACTCTGTCTCAAAACAAACAAACAAACAAACAAACAAACAAAAAACAATAAACAAGATAGTCACCTTTCTACTCTGTTTCTATGGGATCAGCTTTGCGGATTCCACTTATGAGTTAGATCTTATAGTATTTGTCTTTCTGTGCCTGGCTTTTTTTTTGTTTTTGTTTTTGTTTTTTTGAGACAGAGTTTCGCTCTGTCGCCCAGGCTAGAGTGCAGTGGCGCGATCTTGGCTCACTGCAAACTCCGCCTCCTGAGTTCATGCCATTCTCCTGCCTCAGCCTCCTGATTAGCTGGGACTACAGGCACCCGCCACCATGCCTGGCTTATTTTTTGTATTTTTTGTAGAGATGGGGTTTCACCATGTTAGCCAGGATGGTCTCGATCTCCTGACCTTGTGATCTGCCCGCCTCGACCTCCCAAAGTTCTGGGATTATAGGCGTGAGCCACTGCGCCCAGCCTATGCCTGGCTTATTTCAATTAGCATAATGTTCTCCAAGAATCTAAAAAAGTCAATCTCATAGAAACAGAGAGTAGAAAGATGGTTACCAGACGCTGGGGAGCGAGTGGGGAGGGATAGAGAAAAGCGAGATGTTGATCACAGGGTACAAAATTTCAGTCAGACTGCAGGAATGTCTTAGGGATCTATCGCATTGGATAGTGACTACAGTTAATAATAATGTATTATATATTTCAAAATTGCTAATAGATTTTAATGTTCTCACCACAAAACAGTGATAATTTGGTAAGGTGATGGATATGTTGATTGAGTCTTTCTACAATGTATATACACAGATCAAAACATCACACTACACCCCTAAATATATTTAATCATTATTTGTCAATTAAAATAAAGAAAATGCTAGGATAAAAGATCATTAGTTAGTTTCATGCAGGTAATTTTAAAGATCATAAAGCCGTAGTTCCCAACCTTGACTGTACCTTTGGGATCAGCTGAGGAGATTTAAACCCAGAGCAATGCCATGGTCCCATTCTCAGAGTAATTAAATCAGAATCTCTGAGGATGGGGACCAGTGGCTCTTTAAAGCTCCCCAAGTGATTCCAATATACAGCCAGAGTTGTAATCTACTTATACATGTAGGCTAGGCAAACTACAGGCTGCAGATGGCTGGAAGCTTTTGTAAATAAATATTTATTGGAATATTGCCATATCCATTCCTTTACATACATATGGCTGCCTTCAGTCTACAAAGGCAGAGCTGAGAAGCTGAAACAGAGACCATATGGCCTGCAAAGCCTAAAATATTTACTACTTGGCGCCTTACAGAAATAGTCTCTTGCTTCCTAAAAAAAGAGGGCAAAAGTCCTGTTACTTATCAAAATATAAGGGAGAAAATAGAGACTGCTGCTAACATTAATAAGAAGTAAAACTGTTTTAAAGACCAAAAGGTACATTTTAAATATATTATCACCAAGGCTATCATTAAAAAAATAATTTCTGTATCTGCAATCACTTACTTGAAAGCATAGTTTCTCATACCTTAGAGAGTTTCCATTATGAAAATTTGGTCCTATAATTCTATATAGCAGAGGTAGCATGCTGTAAATCAGCGTCCTCTTGCCAACTTTTACTGTGTTTTCTTAGTAAGTCACAATATCTCTCTCAGTTTAGTTCCTCACCTTTCTATAGCAAAATTAATGAGGTAATAGACTATGTGTACCAGACTACCTAGGTAATAACTTCTTCATCTAACAAGATCTGACCAATGTCTGCAAGATGCTTAAGATTTTAATAAATAATCATATAAGGTTTTGCAAAAAACACAAGTTTAAGAAAACAATGAACAACTGCTACCTTTACCTGAATATTCTCTAAGTAATTAAGCTTAATGGATTAGCTGGGGAATTTAGAATACACAGAAATTCAGGTTCAGAATAAAGGTATTATAA
>NW_016827670.1:0-2295 GCF_001698545.2 Rhinopithecus bieti
ACAAAGGGTATCTTTAGTTTCCTCAGTATAAAACAGTTACTTTTTTCATAAATGTTTAGTATTTGGCAAGCTTATATAAATATGTATAAAGCAGACTTGCTTTAAAATGTTCTGAATCTGAAAATTTCAGTATGTTTATATTATAAAACTTTGAGTATAAAATATTGAAGGATACACACCTGAGATTTTTCTATAGGTATATCCTTGTAAGGTCAGGTCTATGAGATCTTTTTAATGAAAGTTAATAGCTAAATAACACATGCCCTCAGGGAAAAAGTAATTAGCCAGTTCTTGAATTATTTCTGCTGCAGTTCAAAGCTTGTTTTTTGGATTACTGCTATTAATAAATACGCTGTTTTGCAAATTATTAGAATCTTGTGAAAGTCCAAACACTAGTGAGTACCACTGGCCTCTAATTGATGAATTATATTTCATTAACTAAGCAAATAGTTCTTTTGTTAAGGATTAATGGGATAATTTATGAGGTCCTAAGAAGTCTGTTGTTGCCTAAATTAATGGAATCTCTGTATTGAGAAGAAACTTTCAGTAGGAGTCAACTAAAAGAAAAAAAAAGAAATTTTCTTTGGTATCCAAGAAGATCAAAAAAATTAAAACTTTTTTTAAAAAATAAAAAGAAATTATCTAATCCCAACCTTGTACCCAGGCAGAACAAAGGGATAGCAATTTTTAAAAAGGGAATTAACAGGCCGGGTGCAGTGCCTCATCCCTGTAATCTTAGCACTTTGGGAGGCTGAGGCTGGAGGATCACCTGAGGTCAGGAGTTCAAGACCAGCCTGGCTAACATGGTGAAGCCCCATCTCTACAAAAAAATACAAAAAAAGATTAGCCAGGCATAGTGGCAGGTGCCTCTAATCCCAGACTCGGGAGGCTGAAGCAGGAGTATCACTTGAACCCGGGAGGTGGAGGTTGCAGTGACCTGAGATTGCACCATTGCACTCCAGCCTAGACAACAAGAGCAAAACTCCATCTCAAAAAAAAAAAAAAAAAAAAAAAAAAAAAAAAAAAAAGGAACTAACAAGCAGGGCATGGTGGCTCACTCCTGTCATCATAGCACTTTGGGAGGCTGAGGCAGAAGGATCACTTGAGGCTGGGAGTTGAAGACCAGCCTGGACAACATAGTGAGACCCCATCTCTCCGAAAAATTTAAAAATTATCTGGGCATGGTAGTATGCACCTGTAGTCCCAGCTACTTGGAAGGCTGAGGTGGGAGGATTGCTTGAGATGGGGAAGTGGAGGCTGCAGTGAGCTATGATCATGCCACTTCACTCCAGCCTGGGCGATAGAGCAAGATTCTATCTCTAAAATAAGAAAAGGCTCTAAAGGTTTTCATACCGTGTCATAGGTGTTGTATGTACTTTTACTCATTTTAACCCTGCAGCAACCTCGATATTTTGGTCTCTGTGTGTTAAAATATTGAGATTTAGGAAAGGTTATGTGATATATCTTCAGTTACACAGAAGCAGAGCTGAGATTTGAACTCAGAGGCATGAATTCTTAATATGAGTTCCCTGATTAAGTTTCATTAGCTATTTGGGAACTTCAGTTATGGGGAAACCACCAACTCATGAAGCAACCCATTCTGTTGTAAAATGGCTACTAATTGTTACAAAATTCTTATGTTGAGTCAGATCTGTTTCCTTTTGTTTCATTTATTTCTGTTTCTAACTTCTGGGACCACACTGGGAATAAGGTTGATCCTCTTCTGTATAACAGCTGAATTTTTTATATTCACCTTACATTTTATAATCAGAAAAATAACATATACTATTTCTTAAAAATTAGTTTTGGGATTGATGACAAACATATTTATAAGCCACATATATATTTCTGAAGGTTTTAAGTAGTAAACTTGAACTTTAAAAAATGTTGTGCTGTGTGTGGTGGCTCACTCATCTGTAATCCTAACACTTGGGGAGGTTGAGGTGGGAGGATTGCGTTAATCCAGGAGTTTGAGACCAGCCTGGGCAACACAGTGTGACACCTTGTCTCTACAAAAAAATTAAATAATCAGCTGGAGTGGTGGTGTGTGCCTGTAGCCCCAGTTACTAAATAAGTTGGGGTGGGATTGATTGAGCCTGTGTGGTTGAGGCTGCAGTGAGCTGTGATTGTGCCACTGCACTCTAGTCTGAGCGACACAGAGAGAGAGACCCTATTTCCAAAAAAGAGAGAGAAAATAAAAAAATTCAAAATATAGTAGCTGATTATAATTTTTCATGTAGTTATTCAAATCAAGGTTTTGCTGAAAAAAAAACTTTTTTTTTTTTTTTTTTTTTT
>NW_016827671.1:0-350 GCF_001698545.2 Rhinopithecus bieti
CCTGATCTGCCCGCCTTGGCCTCCCAAAGTGCTGGGATTTCATGCGTGAACCACCGCACCCAGTTTTTTTTTTTTTTTTTTTTTTGAGACAGAGTTTTGCTCTTGTTGCCCAGGCTGGAGTGCAGTGGTGCGATCTCGGCTCACCGCAACCTCCACCTCCTGGGTTCAAGCGATTATCCTGCCTCAGCCTCCCGAGTAGCTGGGATTACAGGCATGCACCACCACGCCCAGCTAATTTTGTATTTTCAGTAGAGATGGGGTTTCTCCATTGTTGGTCAGGCTGGTCTCGAACTCCTGACCTCAGGTGATCCATCCGCCTCAGCCTCCCAAAGTGCTGGTTCTGTTTTTAA
>NW_016827672.1:0-351 GCF_001698545.2 Rhinopithecus bieti
GGGCGCACTGGGGAGGGAGTGTGGGCGCACTGGGGAAGGGAGTGGGCGCACTGGGGAGGGAGTGTGGGCACACTGGGGAAGGGAGTGGGCGCACTGGGGAAGGGAGTGGGCGCACTGGGGAAGGGAGTGGGCGCACTGGGAAGGGAGTGGGCGCACTGGGGAAGGGAGTGGGCGCACTGGGGAAGGGAGTGCGGGCGCACTGGGGAGGGAGTGTGGGCGCAGTGGGAAGTGAGTGGGCGCACTGGGGAGGGAGTGTGGGCGCAGTGGGAAGTGAGTGGGCGCACTGGGGGAGGGAGTGCGGGCGCAGTGGGAAGTGAGTGGGCGCACTGGGGGAGGGAGTGCGGGCGCAGT
>NW_016827673.1:0-1341 GCF_001698545.2 Rhinopithecus bieti
AAAAAAAAAGGAGTTGTGTAATTTTAAATTCTAAAGACTCAGTTTCCTCATCTGTAATTTGAGGCCAATAATAGCTCTCTCCTAGATATAGCTCAATAATTGGCAATTATATCATAGGTACTTAGTACGGGGTGACTTAAAAATGATAATTAACTAAATTATTTATATTGGTCCTCTCTGGGAGATGGGATTACTGTGAAATTTTACTGTAATGTTTGAATCAGTTCAAAAGACCATACAAAATGGCAATGATATTTTTCAAGACAAAAACAACTGAAGACTCAAGGATAACATAAATCAGAACAAGAATGTCAGAGGCCGGCCAGGTGCAGTGGCTCACGCCTGTAATTCCTGCACTTTGGGAGGCTGAGGTGGGTGAATAACCTGAGGTCAGGAGTTCAAGACCAGCCTGGCCAACACAGTGAAACCCCGTCTCTACTAAAAGTACAAAAAATTAGCTGTCGCGTGGTGGCGTGTGCCTGTAATGCCAGCTACTCAGGAGACTGAGGCAGGAGGATCGCTTGAACCTGGGAGGCTGAGGTTGCAGTGAGCCAAGATTGCACCACTGCACTCCAGCCTGGGCAATAAGAGCAAAACTCATCTCAAAAAAAAAAAAAAAAAAAGAATGTCAGGGGCCAAGCACAGTGGCTCATGCCTATAATCCCAAAACTCTGAGAGGCCAAGACAGGCAGATCACTTGAGGCCAGGAGTTCAAGACCAGCCTGGCCAACATGGCGAAACCCTGTCTCTACAAAAAATACAATAATTAGCCGGGTATGGTGGCACACACCTATAGTCCTGGCTACTCAGGAGACTGAGGTGGGAGTATGGCTTAAGCCTTGGAGGTTGAGGCTGCAGTGAGCCAAGATTGCACAATGGCACTCCAGCCTGGGTGACAGAGCAAGACCCTATCTCAAAACAAAAAAAGAATGTCAGAAATGTAATGGAAAGATATAACACTGGCCAGAAGCAGTGGCTCACGCTTCTAATCCCAGCACTTTGGGAGTCTTAGGTGGGCAGATCACTTGAGGTCAGGAGTTTGAGACCAGCCTGACTAGTATGGCAAAAACCTGTCTCTTCTAAAAAAAAAAAAAAAAAAAACATTAACCAGGCATGGTGGCGTGAGCCTGTAATCCCAGCTACTTGGGAGGCTGAGGTAGGGAGAACCTCTTGAACCTGGGAGGCAGGAGTGAGCTGAGATTGCGCCACTGCACTCCAGCCTGGGGGACAAGAGCGAGACTTCGTTTCAAAAAAAAGAAAAAAAGAGAAAAGAAAGAAAGAAAGAAAGAAAGAAAGAGAGAGAGAAAGAAAGAAAAAGAAAGAAAGAAAGAAAGAAAGAAA
>NW_016827674.1:0-2164 GCF_001698545.2 Rhinopithecus bieti
ACTGAATACAGTTTTAATAAAGAAGCATCTGTTGTCGCTCTGAAATGATGATCCCTGCTTTCAGCAGACAAAGGAGAGAAAAACTAAGTGCTTGTACAGATATATACAGTACAGTGTATACTGTCTTGGCGAGAGACAGCCCATAGACTGAAATTTGGCTATCCTTAGGAGGAAGCTACTTAATTGTGACCTCAAGAATGGAGAAATTACTGTAAAAGTCACTTAGTGCTCAAAGAATTGACCTTTGTCCTAGAAGAAAATGGGATTCTAGAAAAGTAATGTTAATTATACGTAAATAGTTCAATAACTACCATCCAGTGAATAGTGACCAGACACTGTGCTAAGTACAGTACATACATTATCTCATTTAATACTTACAAAACCCTAAAAAAGAGATTGATTTTAAGTCCAGGGAAGTGAGGCTAAAAGAAATTAAACCACTTGCCCAATATTACCCCACCAAGAATTGATAGAGCTGGAAACCAAATTCAGGATTCCAAACTTTATTCCAATATATCATATTATTTCTGGGATGACAAATTTTATAGTTTCGAGTTTGCCTAAATAGAAAGATAAGTAATGTATATGTTATTAGCTTGATACAGCCATTCCACAGTGTGTACATATATCAAAATATTATGTTGTACACTACAACTTTTTCTGTTAACTAAAAAACCTCAATATTATCATTAATCCTGTCATCCAGTCTACACTACTTTTCTTTCATTTATGTTTTGTTGGGAATAAATGTGTGGTTTTTTTTTGTCCTAATAAAATGGTAGAGATTTATTTTCCTCTTCTCCTTAATAAATAAAATTATAAACCCCAAAATGGCCAAAAAGACAACCAAAGAATAACTCTGCAAGATGATAAGATGAAATTAAACATGGTTTAGTGTTTTGCCACCCAATAGAAGAAGGTCATCTAGGCCTGGTTTTGTTCTATCTACCACCTAGCAACAAAAGGTACTCTCATAGGCTCATTCCTTTCTTGGATAAAGCTGGAGTCCAGGCTGGACATGGTGGCTCACACCTTTATTACCAGCACTTTGGGAAGCCGAAGCAGGTGGATCACCTGAGGTAAGGAGTTTGAGGCCAGCCTGGCCAACATGGTGAAACCCCGTCTCTACTAAAAATACAAAATTAGCTGGGCATGGTGGTGCACGCCTGTAATTCCAGCTACTCAGGAGACTGATGCAGGAGAATCGCTTGAACCTGGGAGACGGAGGTTGCAGTGAGCTAAGATCGTTGCATTGCACTCCAGCCTGGGTGACAAGAGTGAAAATCCATCTCAGAAAAACAAAAAACAAAAACAAAATAATCTGGAGTCCATGTGACACTTCCAACAAGAAGTATCAAATGAGCACCCAGCCAAACATAAGAGTCCAGTGGAGACACTCCTGCCAGGCCTGAGACTGTCCTCCCCTAAAGAGAGATATTGAGTCTTGGCAGACACATGCACCCTGGTCCAGGAAGACTCGTTGTGCCCCCAACCCCAAGATTCTTCTCCTAAACCCAGACACACAGTGGATGGTAGGCATAGTAGGCAAATCTTGTGGGAAGGACATAGCCATAACAAGTGGCTACCTGGAAAGTCCCTTTGTCCTTTCGGATCACGATTCTCCTACTATCTACTTTGGATAAGAGAGACTGCAGCATCAGCAGAGGGAATTCAGTAGAGAGCCACCCCACCTCAGAGGGTCAGCATGGCTAGTCCTTTTCCATCTCCCTAGACAGCATCAGCAGGAAACAGTGGGAGCTGCAGCAACAGCAGTTAAACTGAGGAGACCAAAGTAATCCAGCAGAGGCTAAGACAATTAAACTGCCATTGAAACCAGAGCTCAAAAAGCTATACAAGGACCTGTATGCTAATCCTACATAGGTCAACTGTCTAGTAAAATAAAAGAGTTCAATAGGTCCCAGAGAATAATGACATAATAGGCAAAAAGTCTTTGATACAACTCAAATCATCACCTGTCATACCAAGAACCCAGAAAATCACAACCTGAATAAGAAAAGAAAAAACTGACAGCAACATTGAGATAGACACTGATACTTGATATAGAGAACAATGATTTCAAAGTAGCTGTGATAAATGCTTCAAAAAACAATTACAACTTACCTTCAAACAAATAAAAAATAGAAAATCTCAGCAAAAAATAAAT
>NW_016827674.1:4949-11092 GCF_001698545.2 Rhinopithecus bieti
CTTCTTCTTCTTCTTCTTCTTCTTCTTCTTCTTCTTCTTCTTCTTCTTCTTGCAGGGTTTCACGACGTCACCCAGGCTGGAGTGCAGTGCTGGCAATCTTTGCTCACTGAAACCCCTGCCTCCTGGATTCAAGTGATTCTTCCACCTTAGCCTCCTGAGTAGCTGGGAGTACAGGCACGCACCACCACACCTGGCTGCTTTTTGCATATTTTGGTAGAGACGGGGTTTCACCATGTTGGTCAGGTTGGTCTCAAACTCCTGAGCTCAAGCGATCTGCCCGCCCGCTTCAACATCTCAAAGTGTTGGGATTATATGTGTGAGCCACTGCAACCAGACTATAACTGCTTCTTGCAAGTAAGGATCCAAAGGTGAAAAATGGAAGGATGCTTGAAGAAGAGTTTATGAGCAAATAGTACCTCACTCCCCTCCCCATCACAGAGAGCACACAAGGGACTTGTATGCTCCATCCTGTAAAATTCAGAACAGAGTTTGAGCATTTATTTAGGGTGCCAAACTTTTGACCCCTCTAATCACAACCTATAAATTCACTTTCTGTACTTCTGTGAGAGCTGATCCTAGGTATCATTGCATAGATCTGTAGTTCAAGAAGGCTTTTCTCATGGTTTTTATTCTACCCTTAGCATTTATTAGTTTCTGCATACCTGTGCTATGAAAGGAGTCTCTTTCCATGGTATTGTTCCACTTCAAGAAACACATCAATGAAAAGGCAGAGATTGGCCAATGAATACAAAGAAAAAACAAACTTTACCCAAATATGTGCTGCCTGCAATTGACACACTGTAGATTAAAAGGTACAAAGAGGATGAAATAAAAATGATGGGAAAACATACATGACTCAAACCATAACTAAAAGAGAATTTGAGTGGTTATAGAAATTTAAGACAAAAAATGTATTACGAGAGGTAAAAAAAATAGATATTACATATTGAGAAAATTATAGTCCATTGAGATTACATAATGGACTAATAAGAAAATTCCAAAATATATAAAGCAAAATCGAAAGAATCGAAGGGAAAATAGGCAATTCAACAATAATAGTTGAAGAATGTTGGAGATGGAGCAAGATGGCCAGATAGAAGACTACAGCAATTGTTTTCCCTGTAAGAGCATCAAATTAAATACCCACATGAAAGTGCCTTCATAAGAACCAAAAATAGTGAGCAATGGCAATACCAGGCTTTCATATCATATTAAGAACAAAGGCACTGAAGAGGGTAGGAAAGACAGTTTTGAACTGTCTACACTACTTCTCCATTATCTGGCAGTATGGCATGGCACAGGAAGATAAAATCTGTGTGATCTGGGGAGGGAGAGTGCAGTGATTGTGGGACACTGCATTGGGACTCTGTTGCCCTCTTATAGCAGAAAGCAGCACCAGGTAGAACTCAGCTGATACTTACAGAGAGAGCATTTAGCTAAGCCGCAGCCAGAGGCTAATCATTCATCCCTGTGGTCAGAAGGTGACCCATTACTGCAGACTAAAGTGGTCTGGGTTGCAAATAAACTTGAAAATCAGGCTAGGCCACAAGGACTGCAAATCCTAGGCAAATTCTGGGTGCTGTGCTGGGCTCAGAGCCAATGGACTTGTGGTGCACATAACCTAGTGAGATATCAGCTGAGGAGGCTGAAGGAGTGCTTGTGTCACCCCTCCTGAACCTGTTAAAGGAAAATAAATCTCAGGACCACCAAATCACTAAACCAAGGGAAAAGTCAAGCTGGGAACTACATCAGGCAAATCTGCCTCCCATTTTATTGCTAAATCAGATAGCTGCAAAGATAAAAAGCTGCATACCTCCTTCACAATTTGCCCACAAGGAAATTCCTTGTGGACAAACGACAGACAGACAGAACTCAGTCATCCCTCTGAGGCTCACCTGAGACAAATGCATATCTGATTGCTTCCTCTGCCCTATTGTTTATGTAAAAATGTAGATTGACTGAGCCAGACTAAATTGTGCATTCAGTGGAAGGCTGATCAAGGACTCAAAAGAATTCAACTGTTTATCTCTTATCTACTTATGACCTGGCAGTCCCTGCCTCAAGTTGTTCCACCTTACAGGACTGAAAGAATGTACATCTTCCACATATTGAACGACATCTCATCTCTCCCTAAGATATATAAAAGCAAATTGTACCCTGACCACCTTGGGCACATGTCATCAGTACCTCCTGATGCTGTGACATGGGCACATTCTTAACTTTGGTAAAATAAACTTTCTAAATTGATTGAGACCTGACTCAGATACCTTTTGGTTCAAAAACACCAGGATTCCTTCCCTCAGCTTGAGGAGAGGAGAGGGGAGAGTAAGGAGGACTTTGTCTTACAACTTGGAAACCAGCTTAGTCTCAGTAAAATTGATTACCAGGCAGAGTTCTGAGGTCTTCATTCCAGGACTTACCTCCCATGACAGAATTCATCACCTGCTGACCAAAGAGCCCTTGGGCCCTGAATAATCGCCAGTAGTAGCCAGGGAGTATTTGCTGTGGGCCTTGGATGAGACACAGAGTCATGCAGTCTTCAGGTGTGACCCAGCACATTTATGGCTGTGGAAGATATGGTGGAGACTCCCTCTGCTTGAGGAAAGTAGATGGAAAAATAAAGGGGACTTTGTCTTGCATTTGGGATACCAGATTGGCCATAGTTATGTGGAGAACACTGAGAGAGCTCCTGGAATCCACAGTTCCAGGCTGTGGCTCCCAGATGGCATGTCTGGACCTGCTTTGGGCCAAAGATGAGCCAACTGCCCAGAACTGAGAGACTCAGGGCTGGCAGCATTTACTCCAACCTGACAGGAGAAGTCTTGGGCCTTGATTGAACATCAGTGGTAGCCGGGCAGTACTTGCTGTAAGCCTGGGGTGGTGGTGGCTAAGGGAAGAAACTTCTATGCTTGAGGAAACAGGAGGGAAAATAGGAAAGACTTTGACTTGTGACCAGGTAGATTCCTAGGGTTTCAGACTCATGGCCCTTGTTCCCAGATGGCATCTATAGATCAGGCAAGATCCGAGGGAAAATCACTACCCTGAATGGAAGGACACAAGCCTGGCTGGATTCACCACCTGCTGACTGTAGAGTCCTTGGGCATTAAGTGAACATAGGCAACAGCAAGGGACCTTATCTACCCATGACCTGGAAACCCCTGCCTCAAGATGTTCCTCCAGTGTGGTCACCGCAGGCCTTGGACAAGACCCAGTGCTGTGCTGGCTTCAGGTATGACCTAGCACAGTTGAAGTGGTGTGGTCATAGGGTGCTTGTGTCACCCCTTCCCCAACTCCAGGCAGTTCAGCACAGAAAAATATACTCAGTTTGTTTGGGAGAAAGTAAGGAAAGAAAACAATAGTCTCTGCCTGGTAATCCGGGAAATTCTCACCTGGTTGAGAACTTCTCCTTATAAGCTAAAGGAGCTTTGGGGCCAAGACCATGGGGTTTTGTAGATATAGGATTGTGTCATATGCAAATATGTGTAGTTGGACATCTTCTCTTCCTATTTGGATGCCTTTTATTTTTTTCTCATGCTCAATTACTCTCGGCAGGACTTACAACACTATATTGAATATCAGTGGTGAGAGAGAACATCCTTGTCTTGCGCCAGTTTTTAAAGGGAACGCTTCCAGCTTTTGCCCATTTGGTATGATATTGGTCATGGGTTTCTCATAGATGGCTCTTATTATTTTGAGGTATGTTCCTTCAATATATAGGTTACTAAGGATTTTTAACATGAAGCGATGTTAAATTTTATTGAAAGACTTTTCTGCTTCCATTGAGATAATCATGTGGTTTTGTCTGATTAATAACTTCAGCAAAATTTCAGCATACAAAATCAATGTGCAAAAATGAGTAGCATGCCTATACACCAACAACATCCAAGCTAAAAGCCAAATCAAGAATGCAATCCCATTCAAAATAGCCACAAAAGGAACAAAATACCTAGGAATATAGCTAAGCAGGAGGTGAAAGAAGTCTACAATGAGAATTCCAAAACACTGCTTAAAAAATCAGAGATGACACAAACAGGTGGAAAAACATTCTATGCTAGTAAAAGGAAAATCAATCTTATTAAAATGGCCATATGTCAAAGCAATTTACAGATTCAGTGCTATTCCTATCTAAGTGTGAATGACATTTTTTCACAAAAGTATAAAAAACTATTTTAAAATTTATATGGGACAAAAAAAAAAAAAGCTTGAATAGCCAAGGTAATCCTAAGCATACAGAACAATGCTGAAGGCATCACATTACCCTACTTTAAACTATACTACAGGCCTGCAGTAAACAAAACAGAATAGTACCAGTACAAAAATAGGCACATAGACCAATGGAATTGAATAGAGAGTTCAGAAACGAGGCCACACACCTACAACCACAACCATGCAATCTTTTACAAGACTGACACAAACAAGCAATAGGGAAAGACTTCCATATTGAATAAGTGGTGCTAGAATAACTGTTAGCAATATGCAGAATATTAAAACTGGGCCCCTTCCTTACACCACATACAAAAATTAACTCAAGATGGAAAACATACTTAAATACAAAACCCAAAAATATAAAAACCCTGAAAGACAACTTGGCAATATCATGCTGGACATAGAAACTGGCAAAGATTTCATGACAATGACACCAAAAGCAATAGAAACAAAAGCAAATTTGACAAACGGAATCTAATTAAACTTAGGAGCTTCTGTACAGCAAAATAACCTATCAACAGAGTAAACAGACAACCTACAGAATGGGAGAAAATATTTGTAAACTATGCATCTGACAAAGTTCTCATATCCAGTTAAAGGAACTTTTAAAAAGTTACCAGAAAAAAAAAAAAAAAAACACATTAAAAGTGGGAAAAGGATATTAACAGACACTTTCCAGAAGAAGACATACATGCATCCAGTAAGCATATGAAAAAAACCCTCAATATCACTGATCATTGGAAAAATGCAAAGCAAAACCACAATGAGATACTATCTCACACCAGTCCGAATGGCTATTATGAAAAAGTCAAAAAGTAATAGATGCTGGTGAGGTTGCAGAGAAAAGGGAACACTTACGCACTGTTGGTGGGAGTGTAAATTAGTTCAACCACTGTGGAAAGCAGAGTGGCAATTCACAGAAGTGAAAACAGAACTACCATTTGACCCAGCAATCCTGTTATTGGGTATAGAGTCAAAGGAATAGAAATCTTTCTACCATAAAGATCCATGCCCACATATATTTATCACAGCACTACTCACAATAGCAAATAATGAAATCAACTTAAATGCTCATCCATGGCCTATTGGATAAACAAAATGTGATACACACTGTGGAACACTGTGCAGCCATAAAAAAAAGAATGAGATCATGTCCTTTGCAGGAACATGAATGATGCTGGAAGCCATCATCCTTAGCAAGCTAGAAAAGGAACAGAAAACCAAATATTGCATGTTCTCCGTTATAAGTGGGAGCTAAACAATTAGAACATGTGGATACAAAGAGAGGAACAACAGACACTGGGTCATACTTGAGAGTGAAGAGAGAGAGGAGAAAGAGGAGTAGAAAAAATAACTAGTGGGTACTAGGCTTAGTACCTGGGTGATGAAATAATCTGTAAAACAAACTCCCGTGACACAAGTTTACCTATAAAACAAACCTGTACGTGTACCCTTGAACCTAAAATAAAAGTATAAAAAAAGAAAGTCCAGAATACCGCTATATGATTATGGTCAATTAATTTTTACAAAAATGTCAAGCTAATTATATTGAGAAAATAGCCTCTATAACAAATTATTCTGGAATAATTGGTCCACATTCAAAATAATAAATTTGTATCTCAGTCTCATTCATTACACAAAAATTAACTGAAAATGGATATAACATTCAAATATAAAAGCTAAAACTATAAAATCTTAGAAGAAAACCTAGGAATAATGTTTTCATTACATTGAATCAGGTAATAGTTTGTTAGATAGCAGAAATGACAAAATAAAAAGAATATATACATACAACTTTATAAAAATTAAATTTTTGGGCCGGGCATGGTGGCTCACGCCTGTAACCCCAGCACTTTGGGAGGCCAAGGCGGGCGGATCACGAGGTCAGGAGATCGAGACTATCCTGGCTAACATGGTGAAACCCCGTCTCTACTAAA